>NC_084833.1:3352077-3550902 GCF_033115175.1 Lepus europaeus
AGAGGGGAGGGGGAGCTGCCCCAGGCCCCTCTGCGCCCTCCTCTGCTGTAAGGAGACGCCTGAGCTGAGAGGCTCACTCAGCTCCCAGAGCTGCAGGGTGGGGGTGCAGCCGGCTCCAGCCCACTCCCGAGACTGGGGGAGGTCAGGCCCCAGGCATCCCCGCCGAGGTCCACCCTGCTCCCCTGGCCACGCGGGGGACCCAGCCTTCAGCAGGTGACATGTCTGGACCACACCCCAGCCACAGCAGGGGGAGAGCAGGAGGCAAGGCTGGGGTCTCCCTCAGGAAAAAAGCTCCTCCCCTCCCCACAGGGCAGGCCCCCCTGCAAGGCAAGCTCAGAACCCCTTCCGTGGGGCCGAGTTCCCCCCATCCCCCCACCCAGGTCAGCCAGCAAGCGGCAGAGGTGTGGGTGTCAGGGGCGGGGACGGAGCTGGAGCTGCGGGGGGCACTGAGAGGGAGGGGGGGTGTGTAGCATGGATGGGGAACCAGGCCCTTTGCTGTGGGGGGGGGGGCATGGCTTCCTAGAAAAGCAGGGGCGGAGCCTCGTGGCAGGAAGAGAATGGCAGGGGGGCCTCGACTCGTCACCCCGTGGGCGCTGAAGGCTCTGACAGTGCCCGACGCCCTTGATGAGGGAGACAGCCCGGGAGCAGAGGAGAGACCCCTCCCCAGGATAGAGGATACTTAGAGGAAGCCCAGGGCTGGCGCCAATGCAGAGGTCACAGACCGGAAGCTCCCACCACAGCCACAGAGCACGAAAAAGAAATAAAAGTAAATGAAGTGGGTAACACCGTCTCTGTTTGCAGATGACTTGATCCTGGGTATAGAAAATCCGGAAGAATCCACACAAAAATCAGTACCCCATGGGGCTGGTGCTGTAGCACAGCAGGTTGAAGCCCTGGCCTGAGGCGCCGGCATCCCATGTAGGTGCTGGTTCGAGTCCCAGCTGCTCCTCTTCTGATCCAGCTCTCTGCTGGGAAAGCAGTAGAAGATGGCCCAAGTGCTTGGGCCCCTGCACCCATGTGGGAGACCTGGAAGAAGCTCCTGGCTCCTGACTTTGGATCAACACAGCTCCAGCCATTGCAGCCATCTGGGGAGTGAACCAGCAGATGGGAGACCTCTCTCTGTCTCCACCTCTCTCTGTAACTCTGCCTTTCAAAAAAAAAAAAAAAAATCAGTACCCCAGCAATGCATGATCTGGAAAGGAAGTGAGAAAGTAGTCCTGTTTGCAACAGTATCTAATAGGATTAAATCCCAGGAAGTGAAAGCCTTGTGTGCTAAAAACTGCCAGCCACTGAGAGCCATGAGGCTCAATGGGGAGGCATCCCATGTTCATAGGACGGCGCCCTGTTGAGACAGCAGCACCACCGTGAACGGCCTACAGATGCAACAGGATTCCTGGGAAAATCCCAAGAGCCCTTGGCACAGAAATGGAAAATCCTGTCGGCAAATTCTCAGGCGGTGCCAGAGGCAGGAAGAGCCAGAAAAGGGTGCAGTTCTGGCCTCACACTCCCAGCTTCGGAACTCCACGAAGTGCTACAGCAGATAAAGTAGCATGGAGGGGCCAGCGCTGTGGCGCAGCTGGTAAAGCTGCCGCCTGCAGTGCCACATCCCATAGGGGCGCCGGTTAGAATCCTGGCTGCTCCACTTCCGATCCAGCTCCCTGCTAATGCACCTGGGAAAGCAGTGGAAGATGGCCCGAGTGCTGGGGCCCTGCACCCACATGGGAGACCTGGGGGAAGCTCCTGGCTTCAGCCCAGCTCTGGCCTTTGCAGCCATCTGGGGAGTGAACCAACATATGGAAGACCTCTGTCTCTCTCTCTCTCTCTCTCTCTCTGCCTCCCTCTCCCTCTGTAACTCTTTCAAATAAATACATAAGCAAGTCTTTTTTTTTTTTAAAGTTAACATAGATCAAAGATCTAGCCTTAACAGTTAAACTACAGAACTCTTTTGAAGAAAACTTTGGGAAAAAAATCATTATGATAGGTTTCACAACAGTTTCACAGACACGAGGCCAAAGGCACAGACCAAAAAGAATATATATATATATATATATACACACACATATATATATAAAGATAAATTGAAGTTCATTAAAATTCAGAATTTTTTTGGCACCAGAGGAAGTTATAAACTAAGCAAAAACACCATGCAGGACCAGGGGAAATGTTTGTGGACGGCTCATCTGACAAGTGACTAACCCCGGAACGCACAGAGAACCCCTAACAGCAGCCAGGGAGCGGAGGGTGCCTTGGGGAGAGCGCAGAGGGCGTGAAAGGCCGCCTCTTCAAAGGGGCTGCGTGCGCGAGGAGCGAGGCCAGCAGGTGCAGGGCGACAGGCGCATCGCTACCGGTCACTGGGCAGCTGCAAATCCAAGCCACGCTTCCCGGCGGCCAGTGGCGGCCTCGGCCCCGGAAGCTTCCTGCCGGCTGGGGACAGAGCGGCCGCAGCGCCCAGGGGGCTGGCGTGGTGCTTCCTCAGGAATGCAGCCGCGCCCCCAGCGTGACTCAAGGTCTGACTTCCCAAAGAGGAAGCGAAACTCATTCACAGCGGCCAAGGGCAGGAGCGGCTCGGGGGCGCCACCAGAGGGAGGGACGCACGCAGGGACGCACGCGGCAGCGGACAGGATGGGAAGAGGCCGGCCTGGTGGGGGTCCTCTGACACCAAGGGCCTGGGGCGGGGGGAGGGAAGGCAGAGGAGTGCTTTCCGGGTGCAGAGTGTTACTTCGGGAAGATGGACCGTTCTGGAGTCGGGTGGCGGTGGCAATGACACACTCCCGTGGTGCCCAGCGCCCCTGGCTTGCACACCCACATAGGACGCCTCGCTCACCTCATCAGCGGCTGCCCACCCCGCCCCTGCTCACAGCTTTTGCCATGAGCCCCTGCCTGAAGGCTCTCAGGGCCGGGGTGCAGCAGTGTTGCAGGGCCCCCTGCACCCCAGGGCTCCAGAGCAGAGCTGGGAAAGCCGGGGGCCTTGCTCTGTGACAAGTTGGGGGTGGGGAGGGGAGACATTGCTCCAGGGCTTGGCTTGGCGGGGCGGGGAGCCTAGGGTGTTTGCCGCCCACCACGGGGCAGCCACAGCTGGACCGGGCACTCCCAGGATCTGCACGCCAGGAAGCGCTCCCTCTACTTCCCCAGATGGGTCTCTGGGGGCTCCCCCACCCCACCTGCCCCACCTGCTGCCCCACCTCCCCTGGGAGCCATAGAGACTGTGACAACTGTTACTGTGAGGACTGGCACCGATGCTGAGGGAGAGAATGAGAGAGGGAGAGAGGGAGAGAGAGAGAGGGAAGGAGAGGAAGAGAGAGGGAGAGAGAGGAGAGAGAGGGAGAGAGAGAGAGGGAGAGAGAGGAGAGAGAGAGAGAGAGAAGGAGAGGAAGAGAGAGGGAGAGAGAGGAGAGAGAGGGAGAGAGAGGGAGAGAGGGAGAGAGAGAGAGAGAGAGGGAGAGAAAGAGAGAGGGAGAGAGAGAGGGAGAGAGAGAGGGAGAGAGAGCTTGATCTCTCGGGAGGCCCGCCCCGGCCTCCTGGCTCCTGGTCCAAGAAGCACAAGAAGCTGCCATGCCGACCTCTGCCCGTTCGGACCCTGGTGCGGTGCATGTGGGCCGTGTGCTCCTGTCCTGGACGCTGTGCCCAGGGGAGCGGCGTGCTGGCTCCAGTGTGCAGGCTCTGCGTGGGGCGGAGACGCCACGGCCCAGCCACTCGCTGTCTGCGGGGACTTCGGTCTCTTCTGGTCTGGCAATGCTCCTGGACGCGTCTCTTGGGAACCACACGTGCGTTTCCTGGGTGTTTGGAGCCGAGGAAGGGCCCAGGCGTGGGGTGGGCGTCTTGCAGCGTTGCCTCCTCCCCGGCCTCGTCCAGAGCCGTGGCCGCTTGCCTGGTCTCAGCACTGGGTGGTGTTGGGCTTTTCCGGTTTAGGCCATCTGGTGGGCTCAGCATGGCTGGCGGGGACAGCACAGGACTTCTGTGTGTCCTGCCCAGGCGCCCCACGGTGGGACCCTGTTCTGTCTGCCTCTCAGTGCAGAGCTACGGGGGGCTCTGTGTCCCTGTCCTGGAGGCCCAGCTTCTGTGCCACCCCTCCCACTCCACCAAGTCAGAGCTGCTCCCTGCAGGGCCTAGCCCCCTCCCCTTGCTCCTAGGGCCCCTCCCAGCCAGGTCAGTGCAGCCCCCAGGCACTGGGAGGCGTGGGCTCTTGATGAAGGTGGGGCTGCAGGAGACCCCAGGCCTGAGCCTCCACCTCCCACCCGTCTGCCTGCCTTGTGGGGGTGCAGGAGGGCGACCTGGGACCCTGGAGGTACCCGGATGTTGTCAGCGGCACACGGCTCACAGAGCGGATTGCGGTGGCGCCGTATCAGGACGTACCGCCAGTCTTGGCTGGTGCCGGTTGCTCCCCTCACACAGGCTGGGTGTGACGCCCCTCATCCCTGTCCCTCTCCCGCCAGCCCTCTCTCTCGCTTGGCCTCCCTCCCCGCACCCCCTCTCTGAGAGATGAGGATGTGAGTGTTCGCATCAGCGGATGAATGGGGCAGAGGGTGTCCCTGACAGCGCTGGCCTGGCTTAGTCCTCCTCCAGCTGCTGCGACAGAAATGTCCGAGGTCAAATTCTTTGTGTGGAAAAGAGGTTTGCAGAGGCAGAGTTATATATAGAGAGAGACAGAGAGAAAGGTCTTCCTTCCATTGGTTCACTCCCCAAATGGCCGCAATGACCGGAGCTGCGCCGATCTGAAGCCAGGAGCCAGGAGGTTTTTCCCAGTCTCCCACGTGGGTGCAGGAGCCCAGGGACTTGGGCCATCTTCTACTGCTTTCCCAGGCCACAGCAGGGAGCTGGATCGGAAGAGGAGCAGCTGGGACTAGAACCAGCGCCCCTATGGGATGCCAGTGCCGCAGGTGGCAGTTTTACCTCCTACACCACAGCGCCGGCCCCTAAATCTTTTTTTAAAGAGGTTTTGCAGGTCCAAGGGCACGGCACCAACATCTGCGCCGCTCCAGTGCGGACGCGTGGCTGTGTCACAGCACACACGCGTCCCAGACACACAAAGACAGTTGGGCGCCGAGCAGCACGTGTGGGGGTGCACCCTCCACGCATGGGCCGCACCCGGTGTGCACGGGCAGACACGCATGCTGACATGTGTGTACACGCATCCACCAACTCGCGTGGGAGCCGGGCCAAGTGCGCAGCTGCACTGGCAGATCCCAGCAGGCAGACACGCCTACACACACGTGCACCCACAGACATGCCACACACAGACACACCCACTCCCACGCGCACACGCAGGGTGTTTTCCATGCGGCCGCTGGCTGGGACTCGCTGGGCTGCAGCCGGCAGCTTGCCCGGGATGGGCGCCCTCCGGTCCCCCCGCTGCCTGGTAACCGAGCCCCGGGCTCAGCCCCAGGAATGCTGCGCAGCGGGAGCGCGGAGGGAAGAATGTTTCCAGCCCATAATTTAGACATCGAAGCGTGGGGCACAGCCCAGCCTGCTGCGGCCCGGGGCATGCCTGCCGTGGGCACGTGAGGGCAGCAGGCCAGCGGGCGGGCGCAGCCCCCAGCTTGGGGGCCCTCCCCGCTTCCGCCCACCCTCACCACCCAGCACGCCAGCCTCTTGCTCACCTGTCACATCCCAGCCCCATGCTGGGCCCCCGTGTGTCACATGTCCCCCACCCGCCCACTCCTCACGGCCACCCTGGGCCCGCAGCCACAACTGCCCCAGCCGCCCTGAGCTCCAGGCTGTCCCCGCCCCATAGACCCCTGGGCTCTGCCGTGCTCGGCTGGACTCTCCGTCTGCCCAGCCCGCGGGCTCCTTTCCCCCCTGCCCCTGCCCAATTGCCCGGCTCTGCCGTGGCTGCCGGGTGGAGACGCCCAGCTCTGCCGTGGCTGCCTGGCGGAGATGCCCAGCCGGGCCCCACAGCCCCATCACAGCCCCACAGTCCTTAGGGAGCGTTGCCTTCGATGCGGTCCTTGTCCCGGTGGACGGCTGGACCGTGGCCAGAGGGGCGTCTGTGGGCACGGACAGGGCCCTGTCGCCTGTGGTTGTCGCCAGGTAAGGGCTCCTCCATGGCTGCGCAGGGACCTGTGCGCCAGGAAGGTCCTCACCTCCCCCCAGGCTGCACCCCTGTCTCCACACTCACGCTGGCCCTTCCGGGACTTCCTCGGACGCATCGCGTCCTCTGAGCCTTTGCTGCCTCTGCTCCCTCTCCCTCCAGAGCTCAGCCCCGGAGCCCCGTCCTCCGGCTTCGCCTTTCTGCTCCTCCCCACAGGACATCCCGAGCCCCACAGCTGCTCCGCTGAGAGAGAGAGAGAGAGAGAGAGAGAGAGAGAGGTCCTCCATCCGCTGGTTCATTCCCAAGGTGGCCACAATGGCCAGAGCTGCGCCGATCCAAAGCCAGGAGCCGGGAGCTTCTTCTGGGTCTCCCACACAGTTGCAGGGGCCCAAGGACTTGGGCCATCCTCCACTGCTTTCCCAGGCCATAGCAGAGAGCTGGATCGGAAGTGGAGCAGCTGGGACTCGAACCGGTGCCCACATGGGACGGCAGCACCCCACAGCGCCGGCCCCTTGCTTGCATTCTTTAACGTGATATTTGGCTGGGGTCTCTGGCTCCATCTGGGAAGGAGGCGTGTCGTGCGGTAAAGTGGCCTCGTGGCTGGATCAGGGGGCGGCCGAGTCCCAGCCTGCCTGTGCCGCGTCTCACGGGCCTCCTGGGTCCCTTCTCACCCCGGTCCAGGTATTTCTGCAGAATGGCCGTGTCTGACAAACTAGTACAGGTGCCGGTCCCTGCTGGGGCTGGGGCCGCCCCCTGGGGAGAGAGCCCCTGGCTGCTCCTGGCCCCTGCTCGAAGCTGTGGGGGCCGAATGAGCTTCTGCCCCGGGTGATTCTTTGCACCGTGGGTGCCTGGCCGGTGTGTGCCAGACCCGCCTCTCCTGCAGGTGCCAGGGAACCCCAGGGACAGTGGCTCAGAGCACCTGGCCACGGCGGTGAGGGAGGCGCTGGGACCAGCCCCCGCGTGGCACGCTGTTGGCCTGGTGCCGGGGCTGCCCTCAGCCACCAGGCCAAGCAGCACGGCCCCAGCCCAGGCCTTAGCAAAAGGTGGTCCCTGGCTCAGGTCCCGGGGGAGGCCACACCCAGACCCAGGTGTCCAGGGCCGGCCGCTCTGGGGCTTCTGTCTCTCTTGGGCTGGTGGCCAGTGGCTCCTGTTCGTGACCCTCCCATGGCTGTGTTGTCTGTGTCCCCAGCTCCTCTGCTCACATGGACCTGGCCGTATGGGACTGGGTGCAGCCGGATGGCCTCATATCACCTTTAAAGGACTCCTCTCCAAACGTCGCCTCCTGAGTACGGGGTCGGGGGTCAGGCATCCGACGTAATTCCGCCCCAATTCCGCCCCCAGCAGGCTCCTCTGAAAACTACATGCATGTGTGGCCAGCGAGGGCCCCATCGCCACCTCCTCACCCCAGCACCTTCGCTGCCCCCCACCCGGCCCCTCACACGCGGGTCCCTGCTCTCTGGAGGCCTGGGACCCCAGCTTGGGGGTGGTGTCCGGAGCCCCAGGTACGAGCGGGGGCTGCAGGGCAGCGTCCCCCAGACCACCCTTCCTGGGGTGCCCCCTCCGGTGTGGGGGGAGGGGTGGATGCCACAGCCTGCGTGACCCAGGACTCTGGGAGACAAGAGCATGGGACCGCAGGGGGATGGGAGAGGACACCAGGAGCAGGGGACAGGCCACGCTTGCCCGAGGCCCGTCCTCAGGGGATTGGCCTTCTTCTCACTAGACGTCCACTGTCTTAGGATCCCAGCACCTGAATGAGGCCACCGGCCCCTGTCAGAGCCCAGGGCAGGCACCGTGCCTGTGCCCAGCTGCCCAAGGCCGAGGGCAGCCATTGTCCTCAGCAGGGCTGCAGCCGGTGACAAGGACAGGAGAAGGAATGGGGGCAGCTGGCTCATTCCATGGCTCCCCGTGGGTGGCCTTTGGGGCGGGTCCACTGAGGGGGGGATCCCACCAACAGTCAGCCTGGAAAACCCCAGCCCCTCTCCCCCAACCCCTGGACGGGCCTTGAGGTCGTCTCTCACCTGAGGGCCACTGTCGGCAGCAGAGTTCTCAGAGCCGAGCTGGGTCGGTGTCCTCAGCCCCTGCTGTCCCCAGCCCTGCTGTCCCCAGCCGGCCAGCGCTCTGCAGACACCAGGCTGCCTGTGCCCAGCAGTGTGTGCAGCCACACCGCCGTGCCCACCCCGGGCTGTGACCCCAGGAGCGCCGAGGTGGGGCTCCGGGTGGGGGCCGTGGTGCCTTCTCGTGCCCACACTGGCCTGCGGCCCCGGATGGCTTCTGGAGGGACCTGGAGAGTCGCTGCTTTGCCCCTGCACGCCTGCCAGCCTCGTGTCACCTCCGCAGGCCACGTGGGCCACGCACCTTCCTCCTCCCTCCCGCCCGTCGGAAAGAACCGGTTTTCTATTACGTCCAGGTGCGGCTGACAAGCAGGCAAGTGTCCGCCCGTGGCCGCCCGTGACCGTGACCGTGACTCATGTACACGTCTCGGCTCCTCCCCCGGCTCGTGGCAGGGACCACAAAGCTCCTCCCACCCCTCCCCTGCCCATGCGTCCGCCCCCACGGTCACTTTGTCAGCTCTCGAGCTACGCGCCAGGAATCTTCAAACAAGTCTGTAGGCAACGCCCATTAGGAGGAAGCTAAGCAGGGGTTTCAAGTATGTTCTGCACCCAAATAAACTGAGCTCCCCACGCCGTGCTCCCCGCGTGCCGGGGAGGCCCCTGCGGCCGTGGGATCTGCCTGGCCTCTGCCAGAGAGCCCACGTCCACCTGCTGATGGAGGGCTGGACGGGCAGAGGACGTGTGCGTGTGTCCGCGTGCAGCTGTGCTGAGCGAGTGACGGGAACTCCACGGCCGAGGCAGTGGCCGTCTGCACTGAGCCCTCCCGAGAGACACAGCCCAGCGCGGGCTGCTGGGGAGGCCGGAGTTTCCCTGATGAGAGATTGAGACTCAGATGCCTCTAAACCTCGCTGGGGGGACAAGGTGCACCTCGGGGAAGTCCGCAGGGGAGAGGAGACCCATCCCGCCCCCCGAAGCCATTTCGTCCGCGCGACTGGGGCCTGTGCCGGGCCTGACCTCCAAGGAGGGCAGCTTTGGGGACGGCTCCCACCCTGCCTCCCGGGAGACCCACTCTTTCCTGGGCTGGGGTCTGTGAAGGCCCCGCCCCCCCGGGAGCTCCTGAGAGGGGGCCAGCGTTCTGGGCAGTGGGATGCTGGGGGGACGCCCGGCCTGCCCTGCTGTCCCTGGCCTCCTGTTCCCCTGCCCGTGCTGGGGTCTTGAGGTCAGCCGGCTTTCCAGGCATTGCACTGGGACCCAGCTTTGGGGGGGGTGGTGGGGGGACGGACTGCTGTCTTCCCCGCCCTGAGATGCACCATCGGCGGGTCCCAGAGCTGGGCCCCGGATCTCTGCGTGCTGGCCTGGCCACCTGTGGTTGTGTCTTCAGATCAGCACCCAGGAGCCCAGGGCTGCCCCGTGCCCGTCCCCACCTCTGCAGGCTCTGCTCGCCAGCCCCCTCCCTGCTGAAGGCAGCAGCCCAAGTTCTGCAGGCCAGTGAACGGGGCTGCCGAGGCCAGGCGCCTGGAGCCCCAGGACCCCAGGTCCCTGACAGCACCCGGCCAGCCTGGGTGGCACTGCGCTGTCCCACTTGGAACGGCTTCTCTCCGGGGCCGCCTTTTGGTGAGGCCCGGGGCTCATTCATACAGAAGAGTGCAGAGTGCTTGCCGCCGGTGTCAGGCCGGGCAGTGCCCCAGAGCGGGGGGCCCAGGAGGGATGGCGGGAGCTGGTTGCTAGGAGACGGCCCACCAGGCATCTGCTGCGCCCCTAGGGCTCCCCCTGGCCTGTCCTCAGCCTGCTCAGTCCTGTGTGCCTGAGATGTCTCTGCAGCTGGGCCCTGCGTGCTGGGAGCCGTGAGCGGCTGCACACCCTCTCTGGGCCTCCTTCATCCCCAGCTGCCCGGGATATTCCCAGCATCCTTTGCTGCTCTGAGATGGCCCACTGCCTGCTGCCCCTGGTACACGGCACCTTCTGTGGCTCCCCCAGCACAGAGCAAGAGGGAGCCGGCAGGAAGGGGAGGAGTCTGGGCCTGGCTCTGCCACTATGGCTCTCAGCCATAAACCTCCCTCCTGCCTAAACCTCCCTCCTGCCCCGTGGCACTACCACTTGCTGGGCCCTGGGCCCCAGGGGGATGGGAGGAAGGAAGCGCAATTCAACCTCTTCCCAGCCACCCCTGGGTGTCCAGGGAAGAGCCTGTTGGCCAGAGGAAACACTGGCTGTGGAGGGAGGGGCAGGGGCAGCACAGCACCGCGGGGGCCCCGGCACCCCCCGCTCGGTCGGGGGCTCACCAGTGTGGGGGACCAGGAGAGCCAGAGGCCAGACCCGGCTGCACGTGGTTCTCGGTGTGGGCCTGGGCCCACACGGCCCCTCTGGCCTCAGCTTCCCGATGGGGAGGGCAGGTGGACACATCAGCCCTGCGCTGTGTGGCGGGGAGCAGGCGCCCCCAGCCCAGGCTGAGGGAGGGCAAGAGCACTGAATGAATTCAAAGAGAGCTGGGGGCGGGCATTTGGCCTGTCTATCAAGACCCCACATCCCCCATCAGGGGACCTGAGTCCCAGACGCAGCTCTGGCTCCCGACTCCGGCTCCGTGCCAACGCGGACCCCGGGAGGCAGCGGGTGCCGGCTCAAGCACTCGGGCTCCCACCGCCCACGTGGGTTCAGCTCCTGGTTCCCCGCTACAGGCATTTTTGCGAGCTGGATAACCACGGCGGTGGTGGAAAACAAAACCTTGCAAACTTACAATCACACAAATCAGATGGAAAGTAAGAGCGCTCAGCACCGTCACTGCTCCTCTGCCGAGCTGTCACCCAGGCCCTGAGGTTGCCCGCGCGTGGGCCTCTGGGGGCGCCCGCCGCCCGTGCTGCAGTGCCTGGGTGCGGGCTGGCTCTGTCCCTGACTCCATCTTCCTGCAGGCGCGCACCTCGCAAGGCAGGTGGGGCCCGGCCACGCCTGGGGGGACACCTGGATCGAGTCCCAGCTGGCTCACTCTCACCTCCTTCTCTCTCCTGCTTCTCAAATACATACAGTTCATTAAACATTTTAAAAGCAGATTGGGGCCGGCGCTGTGGCGCAGCGGGGTTAAAGCCCTGGACTGAAGCGCCGGCATCCCATATGGGCGCCAGTTCTAGTCCCGACTGCTTCTCTTCCGATCCAGCTCTCTGCTGTGGCCTGGGAAAGCAGTGGAAGATGGCCCAAGTCCTTGGGCCCCTGCACCCGCGTGGGAGACCCGGAGGAAGCTCCTGGCTCCTGGCTGTGGGTTGACACAGCTCTGGCCCTTGTGGCCATCTGGGGAATGAACCAGCAGATGGAAGACCTCTCTGTAACTCGTTCAAATAAATAAAATAAATCTTTGTTGTTTTTTTTTTTTTTTAAAAAAAGCAGATGGACTGAACCTGTGCTGTGGCCACACCGCACGTGTCCCTTCCCGACCCTGTGCTCAGTGACTGGGGTAGTTTGCCACTGGGAGGTGTTTCCAGCAGAGATGCAAACAGCTCCCCACAGCTCTGTGGGCCGTGTAGACTTAGGAAAGCGCTGGAGAGGGGCCGGCGCTGTGGCGCGGCCACCTGTGATGCTGGCATCCCTTATGGGCGC
Organism: Lepus europaeus; assembly: GCF_033115175.1. Taxonomy (NCBI): domain Eukaryota; kingdom Metazoa; phylum Chordata; class Mammalia; order Lagomorpha; family Leporidae; genus Lepus; species Lepus europaeus. The sequence goes on from NC_084833.1 coordinate 3,363,739, forward strand.
CGGTGGGAGTCCCGGCTGCTCCACTTCCAATCCAGCTCCCTGCTAGTGCACCTGGGAAACCAGCAGAAGACAGCCAGGAGCTTGGGCCCCTGCACCCACGTGGGAGACCCGGGTGAAGCTCCTGGCTCCTGGCTTCAGCCTGCTCCAGCTCTGGCCATTGCAGCCACTCGGGGAGTGAACTGGCAGATGGAAGACCTCTCTCTCTCTCTCTCTCTCTCTCTCTCTCTCTCTCTCTAACTCTGCCTTTCAAATAAAGAATGATTAAGGAAGAAAAAGTGCCGGAGAAGCCATCACACCAGGAGTAGCTCAGAAACCAGGCACTACTCTTCCAGGATTTGAAACTCATGCCTCCTACAAACAGGCGTCTCCGGTGGCTGGACGAGGTGTTGAGTTCCAGTGTCACCTTTTTTATTCACGTGTGGCACATTAGGTACAAGGCCATGTCAACCAATGCAGCTACACTGGTTCCTGAATTGGGGAGGGGCTGGTGGGGGCCCTGGGGTTCTTACTGGAAGGAAGTGGGAGAGGCAGGAATCCAGGTGGGGGCTGTGAGGGCCTGCACCAGGCCGAAGGCGTCGATGCTCGGTGAGCGGGGTGGGGGCCTGGGGCTGGTGCCCCCTGCTGGGCCTCAGCCCGGGCTCTGCCTGTAGCACGCGCTTGCTGAGTGACTGAGTGAGGTCCTCTCCTGGCAAACACCGAGCCCTGGTCACTCCCGGAGCTCTTCCTGCCGCGTGGTCTCGTCCCCCGGGCAGACCTGGGCGGGGAGGCTCAGAGCTAGGGACGGAGGGACCACGGCCACCCAGGCAGGGTCCTGGAGGTGGCGGGCCCCTCCCCAGGTCTGCCCGCTGCTCCTTCGCCCACCCGGTCCCGTGTGGCTGCAGCAAGTGGACGCTGGTCATCCCCAGCCCTTTGGTCAGCGGCCGGGCCCATGCAGGACTGGATGGCGGCTTCCCCTGGGGTCCCGTGTGTCGCCCCGTCCTGCCCTCCACCCACCCACAGCCGTGGAATGGAGGCCTGGGGGAGGGGGTGCCAGCCCACCCTCCTCCCAGCTCCCTGGGCAGGTGCCCCGCGGCCACCCTCCGAAGGGCCCCATGTGTCCCCCCGCCCCCACTGTCAGTCCTGAGGTTCTTGCTCCGTTGGGGAGTAGGACACTGCCTGTCCCCCGGGCCCCGGGCCCTGCACTGTCCCTGGGGGTCCCCATACTGCCCTCCCCTGCAGGCTCCGCTCCACCCAGGGCAGAGAGACAGGGACGGGCAAAGCTTCCCTGGCAAAAACAGGGGCTCGTTCCAGCGCCGGCATCATGGACCCACGCGCTGCTGCCACCGTGGGCGGCTTGCAGCCGCGTGGGGCCCTGGAGGGGCTCTGGAAGTGTCCGCCCCGGAGCCCACAGCCCCTGGACTCCGCTCAGGAGGGCTGGGCACCCCGGGCCCAGGCAGGACGGCGTAGGGAGGGGGCGGCTGGAGCCTGGCTCAGGCCTGGGGCCCTGGGTGCTGTCCTGGCTGGACGTCCTGTGTCAGTGCAGGCGTGGCCAGCGGCAGGGTCTGGCGGGCATCAGCCTGCTGCACCGTTTGCTTTCTGGCTTGTGCTGGGGCCTGTGCGGGGGGCCATAAGCTGGGCTTAGCGCTCAGTGCCCCGGCTGTCACACATCCCCACCCCCACCCCCACCCAGCCACCCCTAGGCCTCTGCCCCCGGCCATCCCGTTCTGCTCCCTCCCCCAGGGCCCCTGGCCAGGCTGGGCCATCCCCCTCCCCCTCCCCCCTCTGCCTCTCCCTCTCCCTCCCTCTCCCCCTCCGCCCCTACCTCCCACCCCTGAACTTGATCTCGGGCTGCTCCCCCACGTGCCGAGTGGTTCAGCGAGGCCGTTCCCAGGTTGGGCTCACCTTGGCTGCACCAGGCTCCGGCTTCTGGCCCTGGCACCTCCGTGAGCCAAGTAGAGGTGGTAAATGATGGGGGGGTCTGGGCCATCTGCCGCGCCCTCAGGCCCTCCTGGGGGCTCCCAGGTGGCCACGCCGGCTGAGGCCACGTTCTTGTTTGACACGGGCTGGGTCCCAGGACAAGGAGCAAGGGTTTGGGTGGGGGCCAGGCCTTGGTCCCCGGGAGAGGGGCCAAGACCACCCTCACTCTTGGGACTGTGCCACTGCGCCCAGGTCATCCTTTCACTCGCCTGCTGACCACTCTAAGGCAGGGACGCGCAGGGCCCCGGCACAGAGGGGTCCAGCGGTGCCTGCCCGTGAGGCACGGATGGCAGCGAGCGTCTCCACGTGATGAGCATTTGTCACCCGGGGACAGGAACCTCCCAGGAAAATCCGACTCGTTAGATGTTCCAGTTCTCTCCCCAGGTCGAAAGTCTGGAAGGCTGCCTGGAGGAGGGGGTGGTCCCAACGCAGTGACCCCTTCCAGAGGGGCTGTGACTGACAACAAGGCCGTTTGCTAAAAACCCACGGTGCTGATCCCGTGTGCCCGTTTGCTGGTTTAGTCCTCTCGGCAGCTCCACTGGAAGCACTAATGGTACCCACGTTCTGGCTAAGGGGCACGACCTTCAGCGGTGAGGTCACATGCCCAAGGTCACCAGGTGCCACAGCTAGGGGTCGTCCCGAAGCCCCACCTCGCAGTGTTCGCTGGTGCTGCTCACTGAATGCGCCTGACACGCACCCGGTCTCGGCAGGTGCCCTTTCTGCCGTGGGGCGAGACCGTGAGACCGGATCCAGCTGGGGGTTGCAAGGGCTGGTGATGCACCTGCTGGAGCGCTGGAGCCTCTGGCTTTTCCTGCAGGTCCGCGGGGGAGCCACCGTATGAGGGTAGCATTGGCCTTGGCTGTTTGGAGCCATCCCATCGGGGGGCCCCTGGTGGCCGGCGCCCAGGTGAGCAGAGCTGAGCCCGGAAGCTTTGAGAGGGGCCACAGGAAGGGTCTCCCCGTCTCCACCCTGTCCTCTTTCCTGCCCGCCACCCCTCCCCGACGCTTCTCGTCCCGGCCACAGCTGGGCAGCTCCACTTGCCTGCAGTAGGCGGGGCCCCTTGAGGGCGTGGCAGAGAGGGACCCCTGGGCAGGGGGCATCTGCGTGGTCCTGGGTGGGTGGGTCTCTGCCACCCGGGCTGCCGCCTGCCCACCCTCTGCTCCTGGCTGGGCATCTCAGAGCCCCCCCTCCCCCACCTCTGGGCTCTTTTGGGCCTGGCCTTGGGGGTTTGGGATGAAGGAAGCCCCCCCACCTCCCCTGAGACCACCCACGGGGGCTGTGGGATTGCTGTCTGCTCCTCGGTGAGCAGGAGGCCGGCCGTGGTTTTGGATGGGATCCCTGCGAGCCGTCCCAAGCCGGGAATCCGAAGCCCACTCCAGCCCCTGGGCAGCGGCTGCTGTGTGGTCAGCGGGTGCCCCAGTGCCCACGGCTGTCTGCAAGCTCCAGATTCCAAGATGGTGGCTGAGGGCCTGTGGCCGTGGCACCGGCCCCACCCCTGGCTGGGGGCTCCCTCTGGGCTGTCTGGAGCCGGATGCCACCAGCCCAGGCTGCGCCTGTGGCCGGAGCCTGCAGGCGTCCTCGCTGGCCCTCTCGCTCCTGGCCGGAGCCGCGCGGTCGTGAGCTGGGCTGGCGGTCGCCGGCCTCCTGCCCCTCCTGGGGGCTTCCTGCAGCGGGCAGTGCTCCGAGAAGGTGGCTTTGAGAGCCCAGGAGGCCCCAGCGGCTGTGGTGCCCTCCCAGCCCTCATTCCCCTGCCCCGGGGGGTGCCAGGCCCAGGCCCAGACCCACGCCCGTGGCCCCCGTCTGCCCGCCCCGCTGTGGTCTGGCCTCCTGGCCCACAGAGCTCCCTCCCCACGTGGCCCTGGGTTCCAGGCCGAGCCCCCCAGGACCCCAACACAGTCTCTGGGAAGACAAGCAAATGGCCCCTGAAGCCTCTGTGGTCAACCTGGCCAGACAGACAGGGACCGGCAGGGGGAGGGACAGAGAGGGGCCCCGCCCCTGCCTCACCAGCTGTGGGTCCAGCCCGGTGCCTTTGCCCTCGCTGTGCGGGCAGACCCCCGGCCAGGGCAGCACACAGCCCGGCTCAGGGACGCCATCTGGGCCGGCTCTGGGGAGACCCTGGCCTCTGGCTGGACGCCCGGGCAGAGTGGCAGGTGCTCCTAGTACTGCTGCTGCCGACTCTGCCCTGGCTGCCCAACCTCGTCCCTCGCCAACCACTCAGCACCCCTCGGTGGGCTGGACCCCACGATCGTGCCCATTCTAGGGGTGGGAAGGGCTGAGGCTCCGTGGCAGCGTCAGGGGGGTCGGGTCTCTGGCCCCGGCCCCCGCTCCAGGGCCCCTGTGTGCTTCTTCTGGGGACACATGGTCTCTGTGCTGCTCAGGAGGGGTGGTCCACAGGGAGAGGGGGGCTGGGAGCTGTCCCCGCCCCCTGCCTGGGTCCCAGGGATGGGTGGCAGGTGGAGGGGGAAGGGTGATGATTGGGGGTGCGGGCGTTGGGGGGATCCCGGCTGTGGCCTCGGCAGGTGCAGCGGTGCTGAGCTCTGTAATGGGCGAGAGTTAGCACCAAACCCTGGAGCCCTGGCAGCCCAACACCCACAGCCGGAACGCGGCTCTCGCCGGGCAGGTGCCCCTGACGGCTCCAGCGCAGGCAGACGCAGGGTCAGCCTGGGGAAGGCTACAGCCGTCTCAGTCCAGGGCTATAGGGTCCCAGCCAAGGGAACCGCGTGGCCACGACCTGGCCTGCGGGGAGGCCAGTGCCCGGTACCACGCCTGGGTCTCCTGGTGGTGTACAAGCCATGTGCTACCCCTAGCACCTGTGCACCGGGCCTTGGTGGCAGAGGCTCTTCGTATGTGACCAGGGTGAGGACCCAGCGGTGGGTGTCCCCCTGGGCTACCTGGGTGGACCCTAAATGCAGTCTAAGGGGTCCTGGTGGGAGGGAGGCGGAGACTGGGAGATGCCCGGTGCTGGCCTGAAGGCGGGCGAGGGGCATAGGCGGCCTCCGGGAGCTGGGCCTCCCCACAGCCCCCCGACCTGGACCTTCGCCCAGGGCAGACTCCTCTTTGGCCTCTAGTCCAGAGGACTACTATCTGACCCTGTGAGGAGACCCACACATTGTGTTCTGGGCCCCTACTCAGTGGCTGCCGCCTTGGAGCCAGACCCTAGCCAGGGCCTGACCCGTGGACGCGTCGTCCCAGAGCCCTGCCCCGGGGCGTGGTCTCCCGTGTGTGCGGCGTGGGCAGCCAGGGCCTCGCTGTTACCAACACTGCCCTAGCCCATGCTGCAGTGGGGTCCCCCGGGGCAGCTTGCCACGAGTGTCTAGAACACAGGCTCTGGGCTGTCCCAGCTGGACACCATGGGGCGGGGGAGGGGGTGCTGATCTCCCAGCTGTGGACGCTGGGAGTCCAAGGTCCAGGGACCCGCGTGGGCAGGTTCTGGGCGGGCTCCTGCTGTAGCTCGAGGGTGGCCGTCACGCTCTGGGTCGTGGTGGAGAGAGGGAGGGAGGCCAGCTCACTCGTAAGGACCCCAGTCCCTCCTCGGGCCCCAGCCTTGTGACCCCAGCTAGCTCTGGTCACCTCCTGCGGCCCCCGCCTCCAGGCATCATCTCACGGGGGGGCACAGAGGCCGTGCCACTGGGAGCCCTCAGCTAATACTGACTTGGGGCATGAATGAGTGAACGCCGTATCCGGGCACAGCCAGAGTCCTCGGCTGGGTGAGTGTCCGCTGCTGTGGCTACCGCTCCTCTGTCCCTCTTCAGGGACCCTGAGCCAGCTCCCAGGTCCCGGTGCTGGGTGGGAACCCAGAGCCAGAAGGGGCGGCTCCCGTCTCCCCGCTGTCAGTGCCTGCGGCAGCCGCTGGCCCCACCCCGCGCGGCCCCTCCTCTCCCTCTTCTCCCCGGGTCTCTCCGTGTCGCAGACCACCGGGGTCTCAGCGCAGGTCCCCCCTCGAAGGCCTGCTCCGAGGCCCCATTGCACGGAGGCCATCTCCAGACACCCCGAGCCCTGGCCTCCCCGCCCGCTCTGGAACCCAGCCCGAGAGTGAGTGGGGCAGTCGAGGTCTGTCCAAGGGGGAGGGCCCGGGCTTGGCTGTGGGTTTTGGACACATTTGGGCCTCAGTTTCCCCAAGCATGATGCAGCCCCCAGCCCCTCTCTCGAGGTTGCTCTCTGCATCCTCCCTCTCCCGGGCTGGGGCAGGAGGGTCCCGGGCGTGGGGTCCCAGGGTGTCAGCCTGAAGTCTATTGCCTGCCTGGTTGTGGCACAGGCCAGAGAGCCGACCCTTCACCCCCTCTTCCCAGCCACTTGGGACGCAGCCTCAGGGGCAGGAGGAGCCCCCAGGCTGGCCCCACTCATGGGGATGTGCAGGGGGCAGGCCCAGCTGCCCCTCTGTGCACAGCTCCGTGGGCGGGCAGCACCTGGGGACCAGGTGAGAGAAGGCGGCCAGCACCTGCCATGCCCCCGGCCCCTGCCCGGCCGGGGAGTGGGTGCGGAAGCCCCCTGCCCCTGCATGCCTGCTGCTGAGGGCTCACTCTTCTTGGCGCCCACCCCTGCTCACAAGGGATGGAGACCCCTCCCCGCCCCTGTTCTTTCTGGAATGCGGGTCTGCAGGCTGACCCTGGACAGCGCACAGGGGCAGGAAATGGACGCAGGACCCTGCCTGTGTGAGGTCAGCCCCAGTGCCGGCCCCCGCCTGGAGCGCCCTGAGCCAAGTCCTCCCCCGGGGGGCGGGGGGGGACTGTGGGAAAGGCCGAGGAGCGCCTCCGCCCGTCCGGTGCGCTCCAGGCAGAACCTCACCCCTCCCTCACGGGGCTGCCCGGCCAGGCCAGCACAGGGCGCTGGGAACCTGCTTCCTGCCCCTCGGCCAGGGCACAGGGCGTGCACAAGGTCCCGGGCAGAATGGGGGCCCTGGCGGGCTGCAGGAGCTGTGGGAGCTGCAGGAAACAGAGGCACCCAGAGGAAGCCCCGCCCCGCCCACCTGTGCACAGAGGGTGCCCTGTCTTTTCCTGAGCAGTGCAGGGCCGCTGGGGGGGAGGCCACACACACCAGGCCTGGCTTCCTCTGTACGCACGCACACGATTGCGCACCTGCACCCACAGCCAGCCTGGCGCATGCACACGCGTGGACACGCACACACACATCGTCCCAGCTCAGCCAGCAGCTGACCACAGTTCCTGTCTGTCCAGGAGGTCCTCCTGCAGGGGCCACGTGCCTGTCACCAGTGTCACACCCGACACCCCCTCTGTGGGTGTGGGCCTGGGAGCCAGTCCCAGCCAGCTCAGCTGCCAAGGGCCCCCTGCCCTGCCCCTGCCCCACCCTGCATCCCCCCCCCCCCACCAGTGGCAGCAGCAGCCCCAGCCCAAGAGGCCAAAGCCCTGGCGGCTGCAGTCCCGGGTCCCGTGAGGCAAGGCCGGCCGCTCCCGTGGACTCTCTCCTGGGCTTGCGGTCGGCGTCTCCTCCCGTGCCCTCCCGCGGCCGCCCCTCTGAGTGTGACTGTGTCCCCAGCTGCTCTTCTCAGGACGACACCTGTCCCATGCCTCCAGGGCCTGGTTTACCCTCACGCCCTCTTGGACGGCCCCAGCTGCAGCTGGGTTCACGGGTCCCGGTCCTGGGCTGCGGACCCCCTGCACATGAAGCCGGGGGATGGCCGCTCCTTCCGGAACCTCTGCAGGGTCCTCCACAGGGGCTGAACGCCCCCGGCACCGTGGGAGGGGTGGACAGAGGCCCGGGGGAGACAGAAGGGGACAAAGAGCTCACGGCCGGAGCTCGGCTGCGCTGGGCGTCTTCCCTGCCACCTGTTTCTCTCGAATCCCCCGTGTTTGCTGGAGGACCTGGTGGCCGTGCCCCTGATGCTGCTGAGCCTCCGTGCTGGCCGTGGCCTGGGCCCTGCGCCCGGTGTCTGGCCGCTCAGCACAGCTCCCGCAGCCCCAGAGACCACACACCGCACCGCGTCTCCATTCTGCACGATCCCAGCCGGGTCGCTGCTTCTGTCGGAGTAAACGTCCACCCCACAGTGGCCGACGCAGAGTGGCCAGCCCCTGCTGCTCCCTGCTCCAGCCCCTGCCCCAGGGCCTCTGCACAGGACACCAACCAGAGGCACTGGGAAAGCCTTGGAGCAACTACGGCACCTCTGGGAGAGTTGGCTTGCCCATGCACAACACAGCGTGTGCACCCCAGCACAGCGTGTGACCCCCAGGACAGTGTGTGCACCACAGGACAGTGTGTGACCCCCAGGACAGCGTGTGCACCCCAGGACAGTGTGTGACCCCCAGGACAGTGTGTGCACCACAGGACAGTGTGTGACCCCCAGGACAGCGAGTGACCCCCCCAGGACAGCGTGTGCACCACAGGACAGCGTGTGACCCCCAGGACAGCGAGTGACCCCCCCAGGACAGCGTGTGCACCACAGGACAGCGTGTGACCCCCAGGACAGTGTGTGACCCCCAGGACAGCGAGTGACCCCAGGACAGCGTGTGACCCCCAGGACAGCGTGTGACCCTAGGACAGCGTGTGCACCCCAGGACAGCATGTGACCCCCAGGACAGCGTGTGCACCCCAGGACAGCGTGTGACCCCCAGGACAGTGTGTGCACCACAGGACAGTGTGTGACCCACAGGACAGCGTGTGCACCCCAGGACAGCGAGTGACCTCCCCAGGACAGCGTGTGCACCACAGGACAGCGTGTGACCCCCAGGACAGTGTGTGACCCTAGGACAGCGTGTGCACCCCAGGACAGCGTGTGACCCCCAGGATAGCGTGTGCACCACAGGACAGCGTGTGCACCCCAGGACAGTGTGTGACCCCACAGAACAGTGTGTGCACCCCAGGACAGCGTGTGACCCCCAGGACAGCGTGTGACCCCCAGGATAGCGTGTGCACCACAGGACAGCGTGTGCACCCCAGGACAGTGTGTGTGCCCCCAGGACAGCGTGTGCACCCCCAGGCCACTTCCCTGGATAAATAGCAATGCAGAATGAAGGCAGAAAGCAGGGGAACTGTGGCCCCCGTGCCTGTGTCCTGATCCCGTGATGCTGAGACTACAGGGGCAGACTGGTGAGCCCGAGCATGGAGCCCCCATGCTCTCATGGTTCGTAAGGGGCCTGTGTGTGCAGGAGCGTGAGGCCAGAAGCTGCTGGTGGGCACTGGGGACCCTGCAGGCTTTGCGAGCATCCTGGACAACTGGCCTTGTCCCTGGACACGCTCAGACCCCAGGAGGTGACCTCTGAGGGCGCCCTGGGGAGCTCCTGGAGTAGCGGGGTGAGCAGTTTGGTTTGGTGCCAGCATTTTTGAGATCCGGGCGCAGCTCTTTTATAAAACACGTTTTCCATGAGGGCTTGGCAGGTCCCACAGCTGCATGGATCTAAAACTGCCTTTTTTGAGCACCATCTTTTTTTTTTTAAAAAGATTTATTTTATTTATTTGAAAGACAGAGTTACACAGAGAGGGAGAGAGAGAGAGAGAGAGAGAGAGAGAGAGAGAGAGAGGTCTTCCATCCGATGGTTCACTCCCCAGATGGCCACAATGGCTGGAGCTGTGCTGATACGAAGCCAGGAGCCAGGAGCTTCTTCTGGGTCTCCCACATGGGTGCAGGGCCCAAGCACTTGGGCCATCCTCCACTGCTTTCCCAGGCCATAGCAGAGAGCTGGACTGGAAGAGGAGCAGCCGGGACTCGAACCGGTGCTCATATGGGATGCCGGTGCTTCAGGCCGGGGCGTTAACCCACTGCACCATAGTGCTGGCCCTATTGAGCACCGTCTTCTAATCCCATTCTCCGTGGACTCATGGAAGAACCCCCAGCACCCTGGCCAGCACTGACCTGTGAGGGCGGGGTGGGGCTCCCGGGGGCTTGCATGGTTCTGTGTGGCCTCTGCAGCTGGGTGTCCTCCCACGGTCACCGTGCCTGGGGTGCACCTGAGACAGGGTCCTGGGGACAGTTCTGCAGCCCCAGCTTGGGGCCCAGGTGCGTCTCTGGGCCTCTGCCTCGGACAGGGCTGGGCAGTAGCCAGCTCACAGCGTCCACTCTGCATGACTTGTGGGGCAGGCCTTGTGGCTGAGGGCAGGAGGCTGTAACGGCCCTGACAAGTCCAAGTTCAAGTCTAAGAGGGCCCCTTGGGGAGAGGAGGGGTGAACTCCACTCACCCTGACTTGCCCTGCTGGCTGGCTCGCACCTGGCCCCGCCCCTTTCACACCTGGCTCAGGCCTTGCCTTCCCCAGCCCACAGTGAGCTCTCCTGGTCACTCTCTGATGAGGAGTGACATGGGTGGTCCAGGTGTGTGGGTGCATGTATGTAAGCATGTGCACACGTATGTATGGTGTGCACAGGTGCAAGTGTGTGCATGTGTGTATGTGTGTACATGCATACATGTATACGTGCATGCATGTACGAGTGTGCTATACATGTGTGTGCACATATATGTGGTGTGCATACATGTGCGCACGTGTGTGTCTGCGTAAATCTGTGTGGTGGCGTGTGGATCTGTGTGTGCATGCATGTATGTGTGCCTGCATGTGCCTGCATGTGTGCATGTGTGTATATGTGTGTACGTGTATACATGTATGTGAGCATGTACATGAGCGTGTGGTACATGTGTGTGCACATATATGTGGTGTGCATACATGTGCACACGTGTGTGTCTGTGTATATCTGTGTGTGTAGATCTGTGTGTGTATGTGTGCCTGCATGTGTCTGAGTGTGGTGCATGTGTGTATATGTGTATACGTGTATACATGTATATGTGCATGTACATATGAGTGTGTGGTACATGTGTGCACATATATGTGGTGTGCATACATGTGTGCACGTGTGTGTCTGTGTATATCTGTGTGTGTGCGTATGTATGTGTGCCTGCATGTGTCTGAGTGTGTGCAATGTGCACGTATGTGCGTGTGCATGGGGCGGGTCTTTCCTAGTGAGCGGAAGGGGGCCACAGTGGAGCCCAGTTTCATTCGTGACAACCTTACCGCCCGGCGGTCCCCGGTGCCTGGCCGGACCTCACCCCGCGCTCGGCGTTGATTCTGGGAGGGGCTTCCTTTCTCAGCCCCAGGCCCGGCCCCCCGCAGAGGCGGGGTCTCGCCCCAGACACCCGGCTTCACCCTGATTCCTCTCCGGGCTGATCCGCCACAAGCCGTGTCCCACGGATTCTCTGTGGCCGTGACCTCCGCGGTGGCCGGAGGGACAGGGAGCTCGCGGTCAGGCCTCGCAGGGAGCTCGCGGGGTGTCAGGAGAGGGGCAGGCGCGGGGGCCGGGCGGATCCCTCACGGCGCACCCCGTGGGCCTGGCGCGGTTTTCATAGACCCTCGGGCTGGTGCACCGGCTGGGTTGTGTCTACAGAGTGGAGCTGCACTGCCCGCCGCCTGGGCGTGCAGGGAGCAGGGGGTGGGCCGGGCGGGGCGGGGGCTGGACGGGACGTGGAGCTGCCAAGGGCTGGATCTGGCGCTCTGGTGCGGGGCACTGGCTCCACCAGCAGAGGCAGCCCCGCCCGCCTTCCCCGAGACCACTTGCTGGGCAACTGTTACTTTGTACTTTGTCCAGCTCCTTCTGATTTTGGGGGGACGAACTTTAAGCAGAGCTCCACCCTCCCCCTCCAGGGTGCAGCGCGCAGCCTTGTGGGCAGGACGGGGCCAGCAGCCTCCAGACCTGGCCGCCCGCGCAGAAGCCCCTTTGGCCAGATTCGTAAGACCCCAGCCCCCGGAGCCCGGAATTCTGTCTCCTCCTCCACGCACGGGTCCCGCCCCCTCCTCCTTCTCCCCAGAATCTGTCTCGTGGTGTCCCCTGCGGAACGTGCCGCGCTGCGCCGGTTTGTGGGATCGGCGCCGTGACCTCATTCTCAGTGCGACCTCTTTGGCGACATCCTGGACGCTGGATGGGGAGGTTGGGGCTGGGTTCTTCCGGGTGCCCTGGGGTCCCTGGCTCGGGCGCTCTCGATGGGAACTTGGAGGTAGAGCGCCCGTAGCCAGTGTGAGAGCCGGACGCAGCCTCGAGCCAGACCCGCAGCCCTGCGTGGGGGCCTTGGCCGGCTGCGCCCAGGTCTCCAGCTCCCGCAGTGTCCCGCTGGGCTTGCAGCCCCTCGCCCCGCCCCTCATGGCTGCCAGCAGCCCCCTCCCCGCCCGGCTGCCCCGAGGGATTTCCTTGCTTCCTTACTCACAGGACACACCAGAGCCAGGGTCAGCTCTCCCCTCCAGTGCCCGACCAGGGATCCAGGCTTCCTGACCACGCAGATTCCACAGGGCAAACCCTCTGCCCTGCTGGGGTTCCCAGAGCCCCCCCTAATTGGGGCCCCCAACTCCCGCCATGAGAACCTGAGCCTGAGCCGGCCTGGGAGGCCCGGGCCCCGGGCGGCCACGGATTCCCGCTTGAAGGTGTCACTCACCTCTGTCCTGCTCACCTCGCCCCAGCTCAACCGTCACGTCAGCTACGGCCCCACCCTCCCCAGCACAGCTCGCACTGCCCGGCTCCCAAAGGCTACTCTCCCGCCCAAACCTTCAGTGGCTCCCCATTGCCCCCAACCTAGACCGCGTCTCCACGCAGGGCCACAAGGGCGGGGTGTGGCCTCGTGAGACCACCCCCCCACTCCCATGTCCACCGCCCCCCGGGGAGGGGGCGAGACTTCCTGTCTGTGCTCCCAGCCGCAGTTCCCGAAGAGTTTGTTTTCTTTCAAAACAGAAGGTTATCGAGCGCCCAGCCGGCCAGCGGGTCGGGGCCAGAGGCAGGGAAGCCACGGAGGCCCGCTGCTGAGTCACCTCCCCGAGCTGGGCCACACGGGCACGGGGGCTCCCGGCCCAGCCCAGCCCAGCAGAGTGACCCGTCCTGTGTGCCCAGTGTGTAGGGCCCAGGGCAGGGGCAGCAGGGCTGGAGCCTGGGTGTGGGTGCACCGGGCCCCTCCATCCTGTCTCCCAGGTGGCCTAGGAGGGGACTCCAGGGTCCCGGCACAGTCCCGGCCCCTCCCGCCCGCCGGCACAGGAGCAGGTGTCTCCCGGGGCACATGCCCCACAGCCACACAGCGCCCTCCCTGGCAGCGTCACGGCCACGAGCGCCGTCTGGCTGAGGCCACAGGAGCTGGAGCTGCCCGCCTTCCCCACACCGGGCTCCTCTACCCACCCACCACGTGGACCCAAACGGAAGGTCTTGGCGCGGAAGGCCGCGCAGGCGGCAGCGGAAGCCGGGACCCTCAGCACCGTCCTACCCCTGGCCAGCCTGGTGGGTGCCTCTCTGGCCGCTTACGCGAGATCTCGGGCAGTGCGGGAGCACCTGCTTCCCTGGCTCCTTAGCCCGAAGCTGGGACCCTCACCCGCTCGCCCACTGTCAGTCACAGCAGGTGTCAGGCTGGGGACTCCGCCTTTCTCCACTCCGCAGCCCGGCCCCTCCAGATCCTGCTCCTGCCCACGGAGGCTGAAGGCCCGGCCGCCTCCCCAGGGCCCCGGCTCACAGCACCCAGGGTGCAGGGCCTGGGACCTGGCCTGGGCCAGGTGAGCAGCTTAGCCCGGGAGCCAGGAGCCTGGAGCTGGAGCCAGCTATGCAGATCCCCAGGGACCCGGCCAGCTGTGCAAACCTGCCCAGCCGCCTTGGGGCCACCACAGAGCCCTCAGCCCCCTCCCCGCCAGTGGCAGGGGCTGGGCCTCACCTGGTGTAGTCTTGGGGACCCCGGGAGGGGCTGGGGCAGCCCAGGGTCCCCGAGGGCCTCTGTACTGACACAGGCTCCCGCCCCACGCTGGAGCACCCGCTCCCCTCCGCGGTTCCAAGTGACCTTAGCCCCACTGCCCGGTGGCACGGACGCCAGGCTGTGTGGGTGGCAGCTGGTATGTGCCCCCGAGGCCTTCGGCCCCTCTCAAATGCCCCCGTGGCCCCTGAGCAGCCCTGGGGGCCCCTCCCTGACCCGGGCCACCTCGAGCCCACGAAGGCCCTGGGGAGCAGGCGTTTCTGTGGCCCCACTTCACAGGTGCACAAATCAAGGCCCAGAGGGAGGCAGCAGCCAGGCCTGGGCCACACATGGCTCGTGACGCCGATCTGGCTGTCATGTGGGGGGCCCTGTCTGCCTTTACCACCTCCCCCACATGGCACCCCTCACAAAATCCGTGTACCTGAGTACCCACGGGAGCCGTGGCCCCGGGCACCTGCCCAGTCTCGGCCTTGTCCCCCGCAAGCTTGCTGGCACCCAGTGCTGGGGAAGCAGAGGGGGGGCGGGGGGGTCTGTGACCAGGGGAGGAGCCCCAGGGAGCCCCAGGACACCAAGACGGCGCCAAGAGCCATGGCCCCTAGAGTTGTGCAGTGCACAACCCACTCCACCACACGACGGCTGCCGCAGCAGGACGGGCAGATGGGAGCCCCTGGGGAGAAGCACTCCCCCGAGGGAGTCTTGACAGGTGTGGGGTAGGCGGGGCATGGAGTGGGGGTGGGGCTCCACGTCCTCACTGGTCTCGTGGGAGACAGAACCCAGGAGGGCAGAAACGGGGCTGGGCGGCAGCAGAGGCCAGCCCGGGAGGGGCCGTCCTATTGCCCTCGGACACCCAGGGGGTGCAGGGGGCTCGGCCGGCAGCCTGGGAGGGGCAGGGCCCCCCAGCCTGAGAGCCAGCCCCCAGAGCCCCCTGGTTCCTGCTGAGTGACCAGGGGCACCCCGGGCCTCAGGGAAGTGCCAAGCCTCCCGGGGGAAGGCGGTTGGGGCGGCTGGAACGTGACTCCCCGACACTGACGGCGATGGCACACAGGGAGCTGTCGCTCGGGCTTCGTAAGGATCGCTTCAGTTAAACCGAAGCTAGGATCCAGACCGGGATCCGGAGCCGACCCTCGGAGCAGCCCCCTCCCCGCAGTCGCCTGCCCCAGGCCCCCGGCTGCTCCGTGGCACGGCGGGCGTCCAAGTCAGCGGCTGTGGCCACGGGGCCCCCGCCCTGGAGTGGCCTCTCCCGGGTGGCTGTCAGAGACAGAAGCCGCCGAGATCCCACCCCACTTCTCGGGCAGCTGTGGGCGCCGTGCACGGGCAACGCAACGGCCCTGCCCCCAGAGGGCGCCCTGCCACCCAGGGGGCTCAGAGACAGAAGCACAGCGGCGGCTGAACTCCCTCGGGGGCCAATCTGCCCTCAGCTTACAGACCTGGGTTAGCGTCTACACTGCTGCTACCTGGGTAAGTCTACACTGCCCAGACCTGGGTAAGTCTACACTGCGCAGACCTGGGCAAGTCTACACTGCCCAGACCTGGGTAAGTCTACACTGCTGAGACCTGGGCAAGTCTACACTGCCCAGGCCTGGGTAAGTCTACACTGCCCAGACCTGGGTAAGTCTACACTGCCCAGGCCTGGGTAAGTCTACACTGCGCAGACCTGGGCAAGTCTACACTGCCCAGGCCTGGGTAAGTCTACACTGCTGCTACCTGGGTAAGTCTACACTGCCCAGGCCTGGGTAAGTCTACACTGCGCAGACCTGGGTAAGTCTACACTGCTGCTCCTGGGTAAGTCTACACTGCCCAGACCTGGGCAAGTCTACACTGCTGCTACCTGGGTAAGTCTACACTGCCCAGACCTGGGTAAGTCTACACTGCGCAGACCTGGGTAAGTCTACACTGCGCAGACCTGGGTAAGTCTACACTGCTGCTACCTGGGTAAGTCTACACTGCCCAGACCTGGGCTAGAGTCTACACTGCCCAGACCTGGGTAAGTCTACACTGCGCAGACCTGGGTAAGTCTACACTGCTGCTACCTGGGTAAGTCTACACTGCCCAGACCTGGGTAAGTCTACACTGCCCAGACCTGGGCTAGAGTCTACACTGCTGCTACCTGGGTAAGTCTACACTGCCCAGACCTGGGTAAGTCTACACTGCCCAGACCTGGGTAAGTCTACACTGCTGAGACCTGGGCAAGTCTACACTGCCCAGACCTGGGTAAGTCTACACTGCGCAGACCTGGGTAAGTCTACACTGCTGCTCTTGGGTAAGTCTACACTGCCCAGACCTGGGTAAGTCTACACTGCCCAGGCCTGGGTAAATCTACACTGCTGAGACCTGGGTAAGTCTACACTGCTGAGACCTGGGTAAGTCTACACTGCCCAGGCCTGGGTAAGTCTACACTGCTGAGATCTGGGTAAGTCTACACTGCCCAGAACTGGGTAAGTCTACACTGCCCAGACCTGGGTAAGTCTACACTGCTGAGACCTGGGTAAGTCTACACTGCCCAGACCTGGGTAAGTCTACACTGCCCAGACCTGGGTAAGTCTACACTGCTGCTACCTGGGTAAGTCTACACTGCGCAGACCTGGGTAAGTCTACACTGCTGCTACCTGGGTAAGTCTACACTGCTGAGGCCTGGGTAAGTCTGCACTGCCCAGACCTGGGTAAGTCTACACTGCTGCTACCTGGGTAAGTCTACACTGCGCAGACCTGGGTAAGTCTACACTGCTGAGGCCTGGGTAAGTCTACACTGCCCAGACCTGGGTAAGTCTGCACTGCCCAGACCTGGGTAAGTCTACACTGCTGCTACCTGGGCAAGTCTACACTGCCCAGGCCTGGGTAAGTCTACACTGCCCAGACCTGGGTAAGTCTACACTGCTGAGACCTGGGCAAGTCTACACTGCCCAGACCTGGGTAAGTCTACACTGCTGCTACCTGGGTAAGTCTACACTGCCCAGGCCTGGGCTAGAGTCTACACTGCTGAGACCTGGGCAAGTCTACACTGCCCAGACCTGGGTAAGTCTACACTGCTGAGACCTGGGCAAGTCTACACTGCTGAGACCTGGGTAAGTCTACACTGCCCAGGCCTGGGTAAGTCTACACTGCCCAGACCTGGGTAAGTCTACACTGCCCAGACCTGGGCTAGAGTCTACACTGCTGAGACCTGGGCAAGTCTACACTGCTGAGACCTGGGTAAGTCTACACTGCCCAGACCTGGGTAAGTCTACACTGCGCAGACCTGGGCAAGTCTACACTGCCCAGACCTGGGTAAGTCTACACTGCTGAGACCTGGGCAAGTCTACACTGCCCAGGCCTGGGTAAGTCTACACTGCCCAGACCTGGGTAAGTCTACACTGCCCAGGCCTGGGTAAGTCTACACTGCGCAGACCTGGGCAAGTCTACACTGCCCAGGCCTGGGTAAGTCTACACTGCTGCTACCTGGGTAAGTCTACACTGCCCAGGCCTGGGTAAGTCTACACTGCCCAGACCTGGGTAAGTCTACACTGCTGCTCCTGGGTAAGTCTACACTGCCCAGACCTGGGCAAGTCTACACTGCTGCTACCTGGGTAAGTCTACACTGCCCAGGCCTGGGTAAGTCTACACTGCGCAGACCTGGGTAAGTCTACACTGCTGCTACCTGGGTAAGTCTACACTGCCCAGGCCTGGGTAAGTCTACACTGCCCAGACCTGGGTAAGTCTACACTGCTGCTCCTGGGTAAGTCTACACTGCCCAGACCTGGGCAAGTCTACACTGCTGCTACCTGGGTAAGTCTACACTGCCCAGGCCTGGGTAAGTCTACACTGCGCAGACCTGGGTAAGTCTACACTGCGCAGACCTGGGTAAGTCTACACTGCTGCTACCTGGGTAAGTCTACACTGCCCAGACCTGGGCTAGAGTCTACACTGCCCAGACCTGGGTAAGTCTACACTGCGCAGACCTGGGTAAGTCTACACTGCTGCTACCTGGGTAAGTCTACACTGCCCAGACCTGGGTAAGTCTACACTGCCCAGACCTGGACTAGAGTCTACACTGCTGCTACCTGGGTAAGTCTACACTGCCCAGACCTGGGTAAGTCTACACTGCCCAGACCTGGGTAAGTCTACACTGCTGAGACCTGGGCAAGTCTACACTGCCCAGACCTGGGTAAGTCTACACTGCGCAGACCTGGGTAAGTCTACACTGCTGCTCTTGGGTAAGTCTACACTGCCCAGACCTGGGTAAGTCTACACTGCCCAGGCCTGGGTAAATCTACACTGCTGAGACCTGGGTAAGTCTACACTGCTGAGACCTGGGTAAGTCTACACTGCCCAGGCCTGGGTAAGTCTACACTGCTGAGATCTGGGTAAGTCTACACTGCCCAGAACTGGGTAAGTCTACACTGCTGAGATCTGGGTAAGTCTACACTGCCCAGAACTGGGTAAGTCTACACTGCCCAGACCTGGGTAAGTCTACACTGCTGAGACCTGGGTAAGTCTACACTGCTGCTCCTGGGTAAGTCTACACTGCCCAGACCTGGGTAAGTCTACACTGCTGCTACCTGGGTAAGTCTACACTGCTGCTCCTGGGTAAGTCTACACTGCCCAGACCTGGGTAAGTCTACACTGCTGCTACCTGGGTAAGTCTACACTGCCCAGACCTGGGTAAGTCTACACTGCGCAGACCTGGGTAAGTCTACACTGCTGCTCTTGGGTAAGTCTACACTGCCCAGGCCTGGGTAAATCTACACTGCTGAGACCTGGGTAAGTCTACACTGCTGAGACCTGGGTAAGTCTACACTGCCCAGGCCTGGGTAAGTCTACACTGCTGAGATCTGGGTAAGTCTACACTGCCCAGAACTGGGTAAGTCTACACTGCCCAGACCTGGGTAAGTCTACACTGCTGAGACCTGGGTAAGTCTACACTGCTGCTCCTGGGTAAGTCTACACTGCCCAGACCTGGGTAAGTCTACACTGCTGAGGCCTGGGTAAGTCTACACTGCTGAGGCCTGGGTAAGTCTACACTGCTGCTACCTGGGTAAGTCTACACTGCGCAGACCTGGGTAAGTCTACACTGCTGAGGCCTGGGTAAGTCTACACTGCTGAGGCCTGGGTAAGTCTACACTGCTGCTACCTGGGTAAGTCTACACTGCGCAGACCTGGGTAAGTCTACACTGCTGAGGCCTGGGTAAGTCTACACTGCCCAGACCTGGGTAAGTCTGCACTGCCCAGACCTGGGTAAGTCTACACTGCTGCTACCTGGGCAAGTCTACACTGCCCAGGCCTGGGTAAGTCTACACTGCCCAGACCTGGGTAAGTCTGCACTGCCCAGACCTGGGTAAGTCTACACTCCCCAGACCTGGGTAAGTCTACACTGCTGAGACCTGGGTAAGTCTACACTGCCCAGGCCTGGGCTAGAGTCTACACTGCTGAGACCTGGGCAAGTCTACACTGCCCAGACCTGGGTAAGTCTACACTGCTGAGACCTGGGCAAGTCTACACTGCTGAGACCTGGGTAAGTCTACACTGCCCAGGCCTGGGTAAGTCTACACTGCCCAGACCTGGGTAAGTCTACACTGCCCAGACCTGGGCTAGAGTCTACACTGCTGAGACCTGGGCAAGTCTACACTGCTGAGACCTGGGTAAGTCTACACTGCTGAGACCTGGGCAAGTCTACACTGCCCAGACCTGGGTAAGTCTACACTGCCCAGGCCTGGGTAAGTCTACACTGCCCAGACCTGGGTAAGTCTACACTGCTGAGACCTGGGCAAGTCTACACTGCCCAGACCTGGGTAAGTCTACACTGCTGCTACCTGGGTAAGTCTACACTGCCCAGACCTGGGTAAGTCTACACTGCTGAGGCCTGGGTAAGTCTACACTGCTGCTCCTGGGTAAGTCTACACTGCCCAGGCCTGGGTAAGTCTACACTGCTGCTACCTGGGTAAGTCTACACTGCCCAGGCCTGGGTAAGTCTACACTGCTGAGATCTGGGTAAGTCTACACTGCTGAGACCTGGGTAAGTCTACACTGCCCAGACCTGGGCTAGAGTCTACACTGCCGAGACCTGGGTAAGTCTACACTGCCCAGGCCTGGGTAAGTCTACACTGCTGAGATCTGGGTAAGTCTACACTGCTGAGACCTGGGCTAGAGTCTACACTGCCCAGGCCTGGGTAAGTCTACACTGCCCAGACCTGGGTAAGTGTACACTGCCCAGACCTGGGTAAGTCTACACTGCTGAGACCTGGGCAAGTCTACACTGCCCAGACCTGGGTAAGTCTACACTGCTGAGACCTGGGCAAGTCTACACTGCCCAGGCCTGGGTAAGTCTACACTGCTGCTACCTGGGTAAGTCTACACTGCTGAGACCTGGGTAAGTCTACACTGCCCAGACCTGGGCTAGAGTCTACACTGCCGAGACCTGGGTAAGTCTACACTGCGCAGACCTGGGTAAGTCTACACTGCTGCTACCTGGGTAAGTCTACACTGCCCAGACCTGGGTAAGTCTACACTGCTGAGACCTGGGCAAGTCTACACTGCCCAGACCTGGGTAAGTCTACACTGCCCAGACCTGGGTAAGTCTACACTGCTGCTACCTGGGTAAGTCTACACTGCCCAGACCTGGGTAAGTCTACACTGCTGAGGCCTGGGTAAGTCTACACTGCTGCTACCTGGGTAAGTCTACACTGCCCAGACCTGGGTAAGTCTACACTGCTGCTACCTGGGTAAGTCTACACTGCTGAGATCTGGGTAAGTCTACACTGCTGAGGCCTGGGTAAGTCTACACTGCTGCTACCTGGGTAAGTCTACACTGCTGAGGCCTGGGCAAGTCTACACTGCCCAGGCCTGGGTAAGTCTACACCGCGCAGACCTGGGTAAGTCTACACTGCCCAGACCTGGGTAAGTCTACACCGCGCAGACCTGGGTAAGTCTACACTGCTGAGACCTGGGTAAGTCTACACTGCGCAGACCTGGGCTAGAGTCTACACTGCCAGCTGTCTGGCCCCCAGGTCTCTGACCTCAGCCCTGCCTGCTCAGGACCCCGGGTTGCGCACACGCCCACCCCTGAACTTGCGTGCTGCCGTCCTGGGTAACACGTAGCCCACGGCTGAGATGCAAGAGCGGTGAGCCGATCACAGGCCCCGGGAAACACGCGGCGAGGTGTGGACGTGGGCACGAATGAGCATGAATGTGGGTGTACACACACGGGCATGGGCACACGTGGACATGGTGTGAGGGGACCTGGATATCCACGTGGAGGACACGGACACGGACACGTGTGTACACACACGGGGATGTGAGGGGACCTGGGTATCAACGTGGAGGACACGGACACGAACACGTGTGTACACACACGGGGATGTGAGGGGACCTGGATATCAACGTGGAGGACACGGGCACGGACACGCGTGTACACACACGGGGATGTGAGGGGACCTGGATATCAACGTGGAGGACACGGACACGAACACGAGTGGACACGGACGGGGATGTGAGGGGACCTGGGTATCAACGTGGAGGACACGGACATGGACACGCGTGTACACACACGGGGATGTGAGGGGACCTGGATATCAACGTGGAGGACATGGACACGAACACGAGTGGACACGGACGGGGATGTGAGGGGACCTGGGTATCAACGTGGAGGACACGGACATGGACACGCGTGTACACACACGGGGATGTGAGGGGACCTGGATATCAACGTGGAGGACACGGACACGAACACGAGTGGACACGGACGGGGATGTGAGGGGACCTGGGTATCAACGTGGAGGACACGGACACGTGTGTACACGGACGGGGATGTGAGGGGACCTGGGTATCAACGTGGAGGACACGGACACGAACACGTGTGTACACGGGTGGACATGAGTGTACACGGACGGGGATGTGAGGGGACCTGGATATCAACGTGGAGGACACGGACACGAACACGTGTGTACACGGGTGGACATGAGTGTACACACATGGGGATGTGAGGGGACCTGGGCACGAACACGGCTGTGCACAGGGTACCGACGTGGCCCTACACACCCCCTGGGGTGATGCCTCGGCGGCCAGTGGGCACGTGAGGGGCTGCTGCTCACCGCCACACCCCACACCACTGGACACCCACACCCCACACCACTGGACACCCACACCCCACACCACTGGGCACCTACACCCCACACCGCCGAGCACCCACACCCCACACCACTGGGCATCCACACCCCACACCACTGGGCACCTACACCCCACACCACTGGGCACCTACACCCCACACCGCCGAGCACCCACACCCCACACCGCCGAGCACCCACACCCCATACCGCCGAGCACCCACACCCCACACCACTGGGCACCCACACCCCACACTGCCAGCACCCACACCCCACACCACTGGGCACCTACACCCCACACCGCCGAGCACCCACACCCCACACCACTGGGCACCTACACCCCACACCGCCGAGCACCCACACCCCACACTGCCAGCACCCACACCCCACACCACTGGGCACCTACACCCCACACCGCCGGCACCCACACCTAACACCCCACACCCCACACCACTGGGCACCTATACCCCACACCACTGGGCACCCACACCCCACACCGCCGAGCATCCACACCCCACACCACCGGGCATCCACACCCCACACCGCCGAGCATCCACACCCCACACCACTAGGCACCCACACCCCACACCGCCGAGCACCCACACCCCACACCACTGGGCATCCACACCCCACGCCGCTGGGCATAGCCACCCGGCAATCATTCGACACTGGTTTGTTTTAAAAAAGGACTCATTTATTTATTTGAAAGTTGGACTTACAGAGAGAGAGGAGAGAGAGAGAGGTCTTCCAACCGATGGTTCACCCCCCAAATGGTCACAAAGGCCAGGGTGGGGCCAGGCTGAGGCCAGGAGCCAGGAGCTTCCTCGGGGTCTCCCATGTGGGTGCAGGGGCCCAAGGACTCGGGCCATCCTCCACTGCTTTCCCAGGCCACAGCAGAGAGCTGGATGGGAAGTGGAGCCGCTAGGACAGGAACCCGCGCCCACATGGGATGTTGCGTTAAATGCACTGTTGTGTAACGCACCCCTCAGGGTTTCCCAAGAGCAGTGGCTGCCGCCCACTGAGAGACCCAACACGTCCACAGCAGCAGGAGTGGGGACCCACGCGAGGGGGTGGATGGCCCAGGGCTCTGCAATGAGGAAGAGCAAACCACGCCCCCAAGCCACCCCCACCCCCACCTCCATGCCACCCCCCACACCGCGCCCCCAGCATGGCGCTGAGCGCGAAAGATGGCATCGCACCCGCTGCTGCAGGTGTGTTACCTGCAAGTGTTGCGTGGGGCGCTGGTGGATTGCCGGGAGAACTTCCTGGAAGTGCCGGCTGTCCTGGTGAAGGTGGTAATTACCCGACCGTGAGCAGTCGGCAGCTCGCTGAATTGCCGCCTGCCCTGAGGGTGTCACTGGAGGCAAATCAGACCCCACGGAGCCAGTCTTTAACGACGGCTGAGCTGGCCACCACGCCCTGGGTACAAGTTCTCCCTCTGCAGAGCCGGTTGCTTTCCCTTTACAAAACGCTGGGCACCAGCCTGGTGTCTCGTCTTCCGAGCCCTCCTCTCTGGGGCTCGGCCAGGCTGGGCCGGATCCCTGGGTGCAGGCGGCTGCAGCCAGCGCTGACCGCAGAGCCGCACGGCCAGCCAAAGCCACGTTCTCTGCGTGGCGACACTCTGCCCCGTCCTAGGTGCCCACAGCTGCGGGGTTGTGGCCCGTGGGCTCGGCAGGGAGGCCCAGGCTGCTCCTGGCCATGGCCTCTGGCCCCCAATGCTTCGCTCGGACACTCGGGCAGAGGGGCCACCTTGTCCCCCAACGCCCGATGGGCGGTGGTCAGCCCCCAGCCTGTGGGCCCTGGAGAGCGAGGGCTTGGTCACGGCCTATGTGGGCTCTGCGTCTCCCCCTCCTTGGGGGCTGTCCCTGGCTTGTCCTGTGTAGTCTGAGCCCCGGATAAAGAGCGGAGATTTAGTTCTCAGAATTCCAGAAGCCCCAGCGAGGGCCTCCGGCTGTGGCACCCATGCTGACGGCAGAAGAACAAGACGGGGAGGGCAGGGGGCACCGGATTCGCTTCTGCCACAAGGTTGCTCTCTGATGTCATCGGAGGCCACTGGGGAGGGGACAGCCTCGTGCCCACGGCCACTCTGGCAGGCGTAGGCGATTTCGTTTGCACAGTCAGACCGCAGCCGTGGGGTCGGGCAGGGTGGGAGACGGAGGAGGGAGCCGGGCCCTTCCGTCAAACTCCAGGCTCACTAGGCTAATCCTCCGCCTGCGGCGCCGGCACCCCGGGTTCTAGTCCTGGTTGGGGCGCCGGTTCTGTCCCGATTGCTCCTCTTCCAGTCCAGCTCTCTGCTGTGGCCCGGGAAGGCAGTGGAGGATGGCCCAGGTCCTTGGGCCCTGCACCCACATGGGAGACCAGGAGGAGGCACCAGGCTCCTGGCTTCAGATCGGTGCAGCGCACCGGCCGTAGCGGCCATTTGGGAGGTGAACCAACGGCAAAGGAAGACCTTTCTCTCTGTCTCTCTCTCACTGTCTAACTCTGCCTGTAAAAAAAAAAAAACCTCTAGGCCTGAGCTCTGGCTCCTAAAGACCTCTAGTCCATGCCCCCGGCCCTGGGTCCTCACAGGCAGGGAGGGGAAGGGAGGGCAGGGGCAGCTCTGCCTACATCCCCTGTGCCTATGGGGGGCTGACCACAGGGACATCTGTGCAGCCGGGGCGCAGCCAGGGACCCTTGCAATGCCCCCATCATGGTCCCAAGACACAGGAGCTTCCGCCTCCAGCCGTGGGCACCCGGCCACAGAGATGACACGGGACTCACCGAGAGTGCTCGGCCGGCACGGGAGGAGTGGTGACAGGAAGCCAGCCACGTGCACCGTGAGTCTCCCAGCGGGGCTCGGACCGCGGAAGGCTGTCGATGCCCAGCAGGCTGGGAGCCGGACACACAAGGCAGAGGCAACCCCCAGGCCATCACCGAGCACTTAGAGAGCAAGAAGGGGGTCAGAGAGAGGCGGCAGCACTGCAGTGGGAGTGGCGTGGGGGGGGTGGGGAGGGTGGTGGTGCCACAGCCCAAGGAGGGGGCCACAGCCCAAGGAGGGGGCCATAGCCCAAGGAGGGGGCAACAGCCCAAGGAGGGGACCACAGCCCAAGGAGGGGACCACAGCCCAAGGAGGGCAGGTGGCCCCTGGGCGCGGGAAGCGCCACCAGCGGAGACTGATGACATCATACAACACGTGTGTGCTCGTGTGTCCTGGCAGCCACAAGAAGCCACCTCACGTGCCCATCAGCCAAAGCTGCTCCCGACGGTCCGGAGCCTCCATCACACAGAGCGCATCCCGTTGGGTGGCAGTGAACTCTCACCACTGAGGTCCCGAGGGCGCCGGCTGGGCTGGGTGTGGGAGGCCGAAGGGTCACAGAACTGGGCAGTGCTAGCCCTGGGCGGGGCACGTGGCCTGGCCTGGCAACCCCTGGGTGCCCCCACCCCGTGCACCTGCAGCCAGCTCCACCCCCCACTGTGCCGAGCCGCTCTGGGTCCACCCAGTGAACGCCCCTTTTGCCTGGGTCAGCTGGAGTTGACTTCGTGGTCGCTGCAGGGGCGTGGGACGTGCAGGGCTTGGGGGTGTCTCCCTGGGGGGCTGACCCTCTGCCTGCCTCACTCGGCTTCCAGCCTCCCAGGGTGGACAGCTGGGTGACAGGAGGTGCCACCTGCCCTTCCCCGACCTGTGGGCTCCTCCAGCACACAGCTGCTCACTGAGACAGCTCAGTGCCCTGGCAGCCCAGAGCTCAGGGCCGGGGACACCTGGCCGCAGGCTGGGCGGACAGAGCCTCCCTGCCTGGGCCAGCGCTGGGTGGGGAGACGCTTCCTGCCTGCCCCCGGGACCTGCCCAAGGTCTCCTGCTCTGGTCCGTTTTTGCTGTCATCCCCGTTACCCAGATGGGCAAACGCCGGGCGGGCAGGCGGGCTCCTTCTCACCCACTAGCGCGGGGCCCAGAGTGCAGACCGCGCCTCTCTGATCCCCCAGCCTGTGTACGATCCCCAGACCCTCGCCCCAGAGGCCCCGAGGCCACTCCAGATGCGGGTGCCTGGGGAGGGCCAGCCACGGGCAGGGGCGCAGCTCTGGCCACTGCGGCCATCTGGGGAGTGAACCAGTGGATGGAAGACCTCTCTCTCTCTCTGCCTCTTCTCTCTGTGTAACTCTGACTTTCAAATAAATAAATAAATCTTTAAAAATTAAAAAAAAAAAAAAAGACCGACGGTGTGCACTGGGGAAGACTGGACCCTACACAGACGCAGCTGTAGCCGGGAAAGCCCGGGAGATGCGGTGCGCGGGCGGCCCTACACGATGCAGCTCTCGCTCTGGGAACCCGGGAGAGGAGCCCCGAATGGAGCGAAGAAGAGGGGAAGTGACGGAGGTGAGGGTGGACGTCACGGAGAGAAGACACAGCCGAGAACCCTGCGTCCTGCCCCACGGCCGGGGAAAAGGAGCTGATGACTAAGGTGAGAAGTGAGAGCCGGGGCGGGGGCGGCGGCGGCGACCGTGCACGCTGTGGAAGCAAGACGAGACTCATTTCTACGCCACGCGATTTGACGGCTCGGCTGTTGTGGGCCGGTTCCTCGAGAGACCCACATCAAGGGAGGGACTTGCCCAAGGAGGTGACCCACAGTGTCCTGGATTCTCGGAAGAAGCGCAAACCTGTCCCACGGAGGAGCTCCAGGCTCACAGGGTCTCCCTGGTGACCCACGCCACGTTCCCAAGGGAGAAATCAGAGCCGCTGTGTGCCAAGCTTTTCAGAACATGGAAGGGAAGGGGCTTTGTGCACCGTCCTCAATCGAGCAGGGGCCGCCTAATCTCCAACCAGATAAAGGCCCCCCTCCCCGGGGAGAAAGCCCGGGACTGGCGCTCCCCGTGGAAAAGTCTCAGCGAGCTTCCCACGGCCAAGCCCGGGATGCCCGAGCAGAACGAGCCGCCGGCGCCAGCGTCGCGCACGCTGCAGTGCAGGGGGGCTTAGCGCTCGGGGGCAGACGCCATGCCCAGCACAGGCAGAAGACCGGGCCCCAACGCCGAGAGAGCCGCCCCCCAAATCCAGCACCCACTGCCAGGGAGAGGTCTCAGCCAACCAAGAGTCTTCCAAAGACCCCGCAGCCGCCATCGTAGCCAACAGCTACTACTGGGAATGGGGCGGGGAGGGGGCGTCTTCTCTCACCACCTGTATTCAGACTCCTGCTATGGAGGTCTCTGTCAGCGCGGGAAGGGTGCAGGGGGGGAGGGAGAGAAGGGGAGGGAATGGAGGAGGGGGACAGGAGAGGAGGAGGGAGGGGGAGGGGTGGGAAGGGGCAAATTCCATTGCTTTTCTGTTTAATGTAATAAAATGTAACTGAAATAAAAAACACTTACAATTTTATCAGAAAGGAGGGAAGACGACAGGGACCCCCGACAGCGTCCCTGGGATAGAGCTCCTTGGGGTCTGGCCTGGGCGGGGGGCGACCTCGGGCGCCCCGACTCACAGAGAGGAGCCACAGGTCCCGAGGCCAGGGAGCAGGGGGTGCTCAGGCCACAGGGCGCCGTGTGCCAGGGGTGTGCAGGGGGCCGTGCTCGGGGAGGGAGCGGCCACTGGTGTGGGGGACGGGGGACCTGGCCCGTAGTGTCGCACAGCAGGTTCGTCAGGGCAGCCGGCCGCCTCCCCAGGTGGAGCC
Source organism: Lepus europaeus (assembly GCF_033115175.1). NCBI lineage: Eukaryota > Metazoa > Chordata > Mammalia > Lagomorpha > Leporidae > Lepus > Lepus europaeus. The sequence continues at coordinate 3,391,048 of NC_084833.1, forward strand.
CAGCGGAGCCTGCTCCGTGGGAACCACGCAGCCTCGCCTGGGTTCCTGGACTCAGGGCACCGGGGCCAGCCTGTGCTGCCAGCCCCTGGTAGCCAGAGGCCAAGCCTGCTGGGCACTCGGCCTGGCCGCTTCCCAGCAGCCGCCTTCCCGGAAGCCGGCGTGGGAAGAGCCCACGGGACCCACTGTCCCAGCGGCAGGCACATGGTGTACCAGCCGGGCCACTGGGGCTCGGGGACACAGGCCCAGAAGCCACCAGGAAGCGGCCAGGCTTCTGGGGTGGGGACCGGTCAGGGACAAGGCAGCAGGGTGGGCCACCCGGACCCAGCCACCTGCTCCTCTCCTCTCCTCCCTGGTCCCTCCTGGACGGGGCAGCACCTGCACTGAGCCCCAAGGACGCGGGACCCCCTCCCCGCCTTCTCTCCCCGACAGCTCCCTGTGAGCAAACCCCGTGCTGGCCACCGGCTCCCTCGGCCAGCCCCGACACCCCGGGGAACCGAGCAGAGCACAGCCCGTGCCTTGTGGGCCGCGACTCAGCTCCTGCCCTTCCAAGGATCTGCCCCACAGAGGGGCAGGAGGGGACAGGTGCCAGCTCCAGGCACGTGCGTGCGCTCAGGACAGAGATGTTCCGTGTACACCACCAGGAGTGGAAACAAACCAGGTCGTGGTCTACACCGCACGTTCACAAGATCAGTGCCGGGAGCTGTGCTCCGAGAGATTCCAGAACACACCGCACGTTCACAAGATCGGTGCCGGAGCTGTGCTCCGAGAGATTCCAGAACACCCCGCACGTTCACAAGATCGGTGCCGGAGCTGTGCTCCGAGAGATTCCAGAACACCCCGGAGCCGGGCAGAGAATGTTCCAGAACAGCAGTCACTCCTTGCCCGGACACAGAGCACGTGTCAGCCTCTCTCACCCCCGCCCAGCTTATTCCCCGAGGCAGGCAGGACTCTTGAGGGTGGTCACTCGGTCCTCCATGCATCCCCAGGTCACCGGAATCAGCTCCCAGGTTGACGGAATCCCTGGAAGTGGTCCCCATAGGGGGCGCCATGGGGCCGCGGGGGTGGGGAGCGAGGGCGGCAGGACTGGGTCAGTCCCAGCCTGCTCCCCGGATTCGGGTCTCACAGGACAAGGGCGCTGGGGTCCCGGGAGCCTAAGGAGGTCAGAGGTGCAGGGAAGGACCCGCATGGGGGCTCGGGTGCGGGACCCAGGTGTGCGGGCTAAGCCACGGGTTCCTCTGCCGCCTCCCCTCGCCCTCCTCTTCCTCCAGGTTTCCCCGTCTCTGTTCCCCCGGCAAAGCAGACAAGTACTCTCTCCGGGGAAGCCAAGTGGCTTCCGGCCACCTGGGGCCAAATGACAGCACCCCCTGCTGGCCCAGGGAGGACGCTGCTTGCCCCGGGCCAGTGTCACACGCGTGTCCCTGCGGCAGGGGAAGGGAGGTGGGGCGGAGCCTCGGAGGGAGGCAGGCGCCGCCACCTGCCCAGGTGCCCAGGTGCCCAGGTGCCCGGGGCCCCGCCTCCCTGCCCCCTCCTCGGAGACCCGCTCCGACCAGAGGTGCAGCTGGCCACAGGCGTTCACAGGCTTGTGCCACCGGAGCCCCCAGCTGTCCAGGGAGGGACAGTAAGGGACAGTGCCTTACTGATGGGAAAACCGAGGTAGGAGCTTGGACCCAGGTCCCCAGGCGCTGAGTAATGGGCTAGGGTTGTGAGGTGTCGCCACCACCTTCAGCCCCATCGCCACCACCACTGGCAGCCTGTCCCCCGGCCAGCATGCCCACCCCACCCTCACCACACTCACACCACCAACTCCACCGTCCTCACCTCTACCTCCACCATCCTCACCTCCACCATCCTCACCTCCTCCACCGCCCTCACCTCCACCTCCACCATCCTCACCTCCACCATCCTCACCTCCACCATCCTCACCTCCACCTCCGTCCTCACCTCCACCTCCACCATCCTCACCTCCACCTCCACCTCCACCATCCTCACCTCCTCCACTGCCCTCACCTCCACCTCCACCATCCTCACCTCCACCATCCTCACCTCCTCCACTGCCCTCACCTCCACCTCCACCATCCTCACCTCCACCATCCTCACCTCCTCCACTGCCCTCACCTCCACCTCCACCATCCTCACCTCCACCATCCTCACCTCCACCATCCTCACCTCCACCTCCGTCCTCACCTCCACCTCCACCATCCTCACCTCCACCTCCACCTCCACCATCCTCACCTCCTCCACTGCCCTCACCTCCACCTCCACCATCCTCACCTCCACCATCCTCACCTCCTCCACTGCCCTCACCTCCACCTCCACCATCCTCACCTCCACCATCCTCACCTCCTCCACTGCCCTCACCTCCACCTCCACCATCCTCACCTCCATCATCCTCACCTCCACCTCCGTCCTCACCTCCACCATCCTCACCTCCACCGTCCTCACCTCCACCCCCATCATCCTCACCTCCACCTCCATCCTCACCTCCACCATCCACACCTCCACCATCATCCTCATTTCCACCTCCGTCCTCACCTCCTGCACTGCCATCGCTGCCCGGCACTACCACACCTCCCTACCGGCACCACCACCTCCCTGCCGGCACCATCTAACAGAGCCAGTAGCACGGCCAGGCTCGGGGCCATCAACAGCACCGTCGCCACGGCAATGACACAAACATTGCTCACCCGACCCCGGGCAGTCCAGCACGGCGGCCGAGGAGCGGGGAGCCCGCACAGAGCAGAGGCGTGGTGGAATCAGATTTTCCAGGCGGGGCTCCCCTCTGGACGGCCAGGCTGGGTCCACTTTTCCATGGCCTAACCCAGCATCCTGCTCACGGCTTTAGAACGTCCCCGGAGGTGGCCGAGCGGACGCAGGGCCTGTGGCTGGGCTTCTGGGAGCAGTACAAGGGCGTGATCCCAGGGACGCGCTTTCTGCTTTGGGTCCTGCTGCCTTTGACTTAGGAGCAACTGGGCCGGGCGGTCGGGCCAGGGGCGCAGGGCCAGCCCTCACGTCCTCACGTCCGCAGGTGTCGGGGTCGCTGGGGGCTGGGCTGGGGCTGGGTCTTCCTCTGGGGCTCGGGACGGAGGAGAGAGAGGAAGGGTCATGGTCAAGGGGGAGGACCGGGGGACGCCGGACCCCAGCCACGTGCTCCCCCTGACACCACACCGCCGCCGAGCTGGCCTCCAGTGCTGCCAGCCGGAGCCCGGCTCTGCGACGGGAGCCTGTGGTCTTCACTCCTTTCCAGAAGCGAGGCTGAGTGGCCCCGGGGGTGCCTGGGCCTAGGGAGTCCCCTTCTCAGCCTCCTGCCTCTCTCGGGCTGCCACAGAATACGGGGGCGGTGTGGTTGTCCGTCAGGGTTCCACCAGGGAAGAGGTGGCCAGAGCTGGGAGGACAGAGGCGCCGTGACCCTCCCGCCAGGGTCACGCCTGGCCGGGGTGAGCAGGGTGGGAGGCCGCGCCCTGCTCGCCTGTCTTCCCCCACCTCCAGCCAGGGCTCCGAAGCCCGAGCATGGGGAGCCCAGGGGTTGGGGGTCAGGGTCAGCCTCGCCGGTGGGGAGCAGGTGGAGTGGGGGCCTGGAGGGACGAAGACCCTGGCCACCCACAGCCTCTCCAACTCCCACCCTGTCCTGGAATCCACCTGCAGGGGAGAGGCGATGCGCCCCTGGGCGAGGGCCTGGCCCGCGAATGGGGACCTTGGTGAGGGGGAAACATCCCGGGTTTGGGGGGGGGATGCTGCAGCGTGCCTGAGGTCAGAGGCCGAAAGGGCACAGGAAGTGGAGTTATCACTGCCCCCCCCCCCCAGCATGGGGCAGCTCGGGCAGGGCGGAGGGAGCCGCAGGCATGAAGATGGGCGGGCGGTGGGCAGGTGGCACAGGGTGCTCATCCCGTCCCTGGCCACCCGGCAGGCCCGGGGCTCCTGGTGACTTGCAGGCGGCCCTGGACATACTCAACGGGCACCAGTGCGCACACGGCCCTGCCCGCTCACCTCCGTCTGTCCAGGCTGTGTGCTCTGCTCCTGTGTCTGCCCCGCCGGGGACCAGCGGCAGGCCCGGAACGGGGCTCGCACTGCTGGGGAGGGAATGCTGGGCTCCACCTTCCCGGCCCCGGGAGCTTCGGGAGGGGACGCACGGGGACTGTGCTTGCACGGGAGGAAAGCATCTTGTTCAGGCTTGGAAGGCTGCTCGGAGGCGGCGACAATGAGCGAGGATGTGACGGTTGCTGGACCGGACACCTGGGGACAGCACGCCGGGCCTGACACCCTGCAGGGGCTGCACACGGACCCCTGAGGCAGGCAGCAGGGGAGGGGCCGTGACAGGGTGTGGACCTACGTGGGAGTGGCCCGTGGGAATCGTCCCAGCTCGGGCAAGCCGGGTTTGCTTGGGGCAGTGCCGAGGTCAGAGGACAGTCTGGAAGGGGCTCGCTGGCTGCTGGACCAGGAACGGGCGGATCGGAGCAGGACGGGCGGCCAGTGAGGAGCCGCCCCGGGGTCCCGGGGAGAACGGACGATGCTCGGGCCAGGGCAAGAGAGACTGGCAGACCCCAGAGAACCTCGGCGGAGGTCTTGCCCCTGAGCACCCCTAGGGGCGACGGAGAGGGCCCCAGGCTCAGGCCCCGGCAAGGCGCAGTTTGGGGCGAGGGAGTGAGCATCTCCCTTCCGGTGCCAGCGGAGGACCTGGGACTGGGGTGGCCCCAGCCCAGGCAGCTGACACCCTGGACAGAAATCGAGGCCAGCATCGCAGGACAGCCGCCCCCAGGGGAGAGGCACCCGTGGCTGAGCCTCGGCATCGGGCTGGGGGAGATGTCCCCCACAGTGCAGCGAGCGGGGTTCCCAGTGGGCCCGCAGTCGGAGGGGCAGGGACGAGAGCTGGGGGTGGCTGAGGCACCTGGGACCGGCAGGGCAGGGCCTGGGGGGGCACAGAGAGGCCATGTGCGGGCCCCAGAGCCGGGCGGAGCTCCCAAAGCAGCCGCTACCAATGTGTGCCCAAAGGTACGGAAGCTCACACTGGGAGAAGCCATCGGAAACGCTGGCTTTGTAAGGCTCGGACGAGGGGTCCGGGTGGGCTGGAGACCTGCCCCAGGCTCCGTGAATGGGGGAGGGGCTCCGCCTGGAGGAGTGGTCCCGCCTGCAGGAGGCAGGGGAGGAGTGGCCATTCCCATGGGACCTCCGGGGGGGCAGGGGCTTGCGCTGGGGGAGACCCCCAGCAAGGATGGGCGCACTCACACTGGGAGACTCGGGGAGCGCGGGACTCAAGCCCCTACCCCTCCTGGTGCCCAGAGTGGCCCTGGGGCAGGGTCAGAGGCTGGCTCCAGGGCGAGAGGCTGAGACCCCCGTTGCCAGCCGCCGGAGCCCCCCGGGGCCGCCAGGACGAGTCTGTGACAGACCCTACTCGGACCGGTCACCGTCCTGTTGGCAGCCTCCCTGGGTTCCCAGCCTGCTAAGAACAAAACCCACGGCTCTCGCTGCGGCGAGCAGCCCTGGACGGTCCCCCCTCTCCTGCCTCCCCATCACCCCAAGACACGCACCCTCCTTGTTCTCCCCCAAGTATCTGGGCCTCTTTAAATTCCTGTGTTCCTGCCCCAGGACCCTTGCACCTGCTGCTCTTGCGTCTCCTCGAGGGCTTCCCAAGCTGAGTTCTCTCCATTCAGTTCTCAGCTCAAACGGGGCCACTCCCCGGGTCTTTCCCTGCCCGCTGCCGCTGAAGCGCCACTCACACCCAATCCGTCGCCTGGTCAAGCAGCTGCCACTCCCAGGCTCTGAGAGCCCAGCCCCGGGCTGTGTCTTTCCCCTGTGGTATCCCTCAGGAGCACTGATCGGATGCACTGGTTCGTGTTGGTCCCAGATTCCAGCTCTACGGCTTAACTTTCGACTTCTTCATCACTCACCCATCTGTCACCCACCCATCCATGCAACCACCCACCCTCCACCCCGTCCTCCTGTCCCTCACCCACCCAGCCATCCACCCAGCCATCTTGTCTATCACCCATCCTCCACCCCATCCTCCTGTCCGTCATCCACCCGCCCCTCCTGTCCATCACCCACCCTCCACCCCGTCCTCCTGTCCCTCACCCACCCAGCCATCCACCCAGCCATCCACCTGCCCCTCCTGTCCATCACCCACCCTCCACCCCGTCCTCCTGTCCCTCACCCACCCAGCCATCCACCCAGCCATCCACCTGCCCCTCCTGTCCATCACCCACCCTCCACCCCGTCCTCCTGTCCCTCACCCACCCAGCCATCCACCCGCCCCTCCTGTCCATCACCCACCCTCCACCCCGTCCTCCTGTCCCTCACCCACCCAGCCATCCACCCGCCCCTCCTGTCTGTCACCCATCCTCCACCCCGTCCTCCTGTCCCTCACCCACCCAGCCATCCACCCGCCCCTCCTGTCCATCACCCACCCTCCACCCCGTCCTCCTGTCCCTCACCCACCCAGCCATCCACCCGCCCCTCCTGTCCATCACCCACCCTCCACCCCGTCCTCCTGTCCCTCACCCACCCAGCCATCCACCCGCCCCTCCTGTCCGTCACCCATCCTCCACCCCGTCCTCCTGTCCCTCACCCACCCAGCCATCCACCCGCCCCTCCTGTCCATCACCCACCCTCCACCCCGTCCTCCTGTCCCTCACCCACCCAGCCATCCACCCGCCCCTCCTGTCTGTCACCCATCCTCCACCCCGTCCTCCTGTCCCTCACCCACCCAGCCATCCACCCGCCCCTCCTGTCCATCACCCACCCTCCACCCCGTCCTCCTGTCCCTCACCCACCCAGCCATCCACCCGCCCCTCCTGTCCATCACCCACCCTCCACCCCGTCCTCCTGTCCCTCACCCACCCAGCCATCCACCCGCCCCTCCTGTCTGTCACCCATCCTCCACCCCGTCCTCCTGTCCCTCACCCACCCAGCCATCCACCCGCCCCTCCTGTCCGTCACCCACCCTCCACCCCGTCCTCCTGTCCGTCATCCACCCGCCCCTCCTGTCCATCACCCACCCTCCACCCCGTCCTCCTGTCCCTCACCCACCCAGCCATCCACCCAGCCATCTTGTCCATCACCCACCCTCCACCCCGTCCTCCTGTCCCTCACCCACCCAGCCATCCACCCAGCCATCTTGTCCATCACCCACCCTCCACCCCGTCCTCCTGTCCCTCACCCACCCAGCCATCCACCCGCCCCTCCTGTCTGTCACCCATCCTCCACCCCGTCCTCCTGTCCCTCACCCACCCAGCCATCCACCCGCCCCTCCTGTCCGTCACCCACCCTCCACCCCGTCCTCCTGTCCGTCATCCACCCGCCCCTCCTGTCCATCACCCATCCTCCACCCCGTCCTCCTGTCCCTCACCCACCCAGCCATCCACCCACCCATCCTGTCCATCACCCACCCTCCACCCCGTCCTCCTGTCCCTCACCCACCCAGCCATCCACCCAGCCATCTTGTCCATCACCCACCCTCCACCCCGTCCTCCTGTCCCTCACCCACCCAGCCATCCACCTGTCCCTCCTGTCCATCACCCACCCTCCACCCCGTCCTCCTGTCCCTCACCCACCCAGCCATCCACCTGCCCCTCCTGTCCATCACCCATCCTCCACCCCGTCCTCCTGTCCCTCACCCACCCAGCCATCCACCCGCCCCTCCTGTCCATCACCCACCCTCCACCCCGTCCTCCTGTCCCTCACCCACCCAGCCATCCACCCGCCCCTCCTGTCTGTCACCCATCCTCCACCCCGTCCTCCTGTCCCTCACCCACCCAGCCATCCACCCGCCCCTCCTGTCCATCACCCACCCTCCACCCCGTCCTCCTGTCCCTCACCCACCCAGCCATCCATCCGCCCCTCCTGTCCATCACCCACCCTCCACCCCGTCCTCCTGTCCCTCACCCACCCAGCCATCCACCCGCTCCTCCTGTCTGTCACCCATCCTCCACCCCGTCCTCCTGTCCCTCACCCACCCAGCCATCCACCCGCCCCTCCTGTCCGTCACCCACCCTCCACCCCGTCCTCCTGTCCGTCATCCACCCGCCCCTCCTGTCCATCACCCACCCTCCACCCCGTCCTCCTGTCCCTCACCCACCCAGCCATCCACCCAGCCATCTTGTCCATCACCCACCCTCCACCCCGTCCTCCTGTCCCTCACCCACCCAGCCATCCACCCAGCCATCTTGTCCATCACCCACCCTCCACCCCGTCCTCCTGTCCCTCACCCACCCAGCCATCCACCCGCCCCTCCTGTCTGTCACCCATCCTCCACCCCGTCCTCCTGTCCCTCACCCACCCAGCCATCCACCCGCCCCTCCTGTCCGTCACCCACCCTCCACCCCGTCCTCCTGTCCGTCATCCACCCGCCCCTCCTGTCCATCACCCATCCTCCACCCCGTCCTCCTGTCCCTCACCCACCCAGCCATCCACCCACCCATCCTGTCCATCACCCACCCTCCACCCCGTCCTCCTGTCCCTCACCCACCCAGCCATCCACCCAGCCATCTTGTCCATCACCCACCCTCCACCCCGTCCTCCTGTCCCTCACCCACCCAGCCATCCACCTGTCCCTCCTGTCCATCACCCACCCTCCACCCCGTCCTCCTGTCCCTCACCCACCCAGCCATCCACCTGCCCCTCCTGTCCATCACCCATCCTCCACCCCGTCCTCCTGTCCCTCACCCACCCAGCCATCCACCCGCCCCTCCTGTCCATCACCCACCCTCCACCCCGTCCTCCTGTCCCTCACCCACCCAGCCATCCACCCGCCCCTCCTGTCTGTCACCCATCCTCCACCCCGTCCTCCTGTCCCTCACCCACCCAGCCATCCACCCGCCCCTCCTGTCCGTCACCCACCCTCCACCCCGTCCTCCTGTCCGTCATCCACCCAGCCATCCACCCGCCCCTCCTGTCCATCACCCATCCTCCACCCCGTCCTCCTGTCCCTCACCCACCCAGCCATCCACCCGCCCCTCCTGTCTGTCACCCATCCTCCACCCCGTCCTCCTGTCCCTCACCCACCCAGCCATCCACCCGCCCCTCCTGTCCATCACCCACCCTCCACCCCGTCCTCCTGTCCCTCACCCACCCAGCCATCCACCCGCCCCTCCTGTCCATCACCCACCCTCCACCCCGTCCTCCTGTCCCTCACCCACCCAGCCATCCACCCGCCCCTCCTGTCTGTCACCCATCCTCCACCCCGTCCTCCTGTCCCTCACCCACCCAGCCATCCACCCGCCCCTCCTGTCCGTCACCCACCCTCCACCCCGTCCTCCTGTCCGTCATCCACCCGCCCCTCCTGTCCATCACCCATCCTCCACCCCGTCCTCCTGTCCCTCACCCACCCAGCCATCCACCCACCCATCCTGTCCATCACCCACCCTCCACCCCGTCCTCCTGTCCCTCACCCACCCAGCCATCCACCCGCCCCTCCTGTCCATCACCCATCCTCCACCCCGTCCTCCTGTCCCTCACCCACCCAGCCATCCACCTGCCCCTCCTGTCCATCACCCACCCTCCACCCCGTCCTCCTGTCCCTCACCCACCCAGCCATCCACCCGCCCCTCCTGTCCATCACCCACCCTCCACCCCGTCCTCCTGTCCCTCACCCACCCAGCCATCCACCCGCCCCTCCTGTCTGTCACCCATCCTCCACCCCGTCCTCCTGTCCCTCACCCACCCAGCCATCCACCCGCCCCTCCTGTCCGTCACCCACCCTCCACCCCGTCCTCCTGTCCGTCATCCACCCGCCCCTCCTGTCCATCACCCACCCTCCACCCCGTCCTCCTGTCCCTCACCCACCCAGCCATCCACCCAGCCATCTTGTCCATCACCCACCCTCCACCCCGTCCTCCTGTCCCTCACCCACCCAGCCATCCACCCGCCCCTCCTGTCTGTCACCCATCCTCCACCCCGTCCTCCTGTCCCTCACCCACCCAGCCATCCACCCGCCCCTCCTGTCCGTCACCCACCCTCCACCCCGTCCTCCTGTCCGTCATCCACCCGCCCCTCCTGTCCATCACCCATCCTCCACCCCGTCCTCCTGTCCCTCACCCACCCAGCCATCCACCCACCCATCCTGTCCATCACCCACCCTCCACCCCGTCCTCCTGTCCCTCACCCACCCAGCCATCCACCCAGCCATCTTGTCCATCACCCACCCTCCACCCCGTCCTCCTGTCCCTCACCCACCCAGCCATCCACCCGCCCCTCCTGTCCATCACCCACCCTCCACCCCGTCCTCCTGTCCCTCACCCACCCAGCCATCCACCTGCCCCTCCTGTCCATCACCCATCCTCCACCCCGTCCTCCTGTCCCTCACCCACCCAGCCATCCACCCAGCCATCTTGTCCATCACCCACCCTCCACCCCGTCCTCCTGTCCCTCACCCACCCAGCCATCCACCTGCCCCTCCTGCCCATCACCCACCCTCCACCCCATCCTCCTGTCCCTCACCCACCCAGCCATCCACCTGCCCTTCCTGTCCATCACCCACCCTCCACCCCGTCCTCCTGTCCCTCACCCACCCAGCCATCCACCCAGCCATCCACCTGCCCCTCCTGTCCATCACCCATCCTCCACCCCGTCCTCCTGTCCCTCACCCACCCAGCCATCCACCCGCCCATCCTGTCCATCACCCACCCTCCACCCCGTCCCCCTGTCCCTCACCCACCCAGCCATCCACCCGCCCCTCCTGTCCATCACCCACCCTCCACCCCGTCCTCCTGTCCCTCACCCACCCAGCCATCCACCCAGCCATCCACCTGCCCCTCCTGTCCATCACCCACCCTCCACCCTGTCCTCCTGTCCCTCACCCACCCAGCCATCCACCCGCCCCTCCTGTCCGTCACCCATCCGCCCATTACCTGTCCATGCACCCACGCCTCACTCACCGATCCTTCTACTCATTCAGCCACACGCATGGGCACGTGCACACCCGTCTGTCCACCCACATCTCCCATCCGCCCGTTACCCGTCCATCGGCCCATCCATCCTCCCACTCCTCCACCACACACACGGACACCCACACTGTCCCCCGCCTGGACGTCCACAGGTGGTGGGTGCTGGGGCCCTGAGATGACCAGGCTGTGCTGTCTGCCTCGTGCCCCTGTCCCCCCTGCTCCCCCGAAGGCTCCCTGGAGGAGTCAGAGCTGAACCTGGAGCCATGGGAGGGGCCCTGGGAGGAGATGAGCAGGGAGAGGTGGGTGCAGAGGCCGCAGTGGGTGCCGAGTGAACGCAGGATGCTGGTGAGAGTGCAGGTCTGGAGCCCGGCGACTCCTGCTCACCCTCCAACACCCAGCCTCGGCGACCCTGCACGCCCCACGCTGCCCCTCCCACCCCAGACAGACTCACAGCGACGGGGCAGCTGGCAGTCCCTGGGCCAGGCACCGGGCTCCCCTGGGCCAGGCACCGGGCTCCCCTGGGCCAGGCACCGGGCTCCCCTGAGCCAGTCACCGGGCTCCCCTGGGCCAGGCACCGGGCTCCCCCTGGGCCAGTCACCGGGCTCCCCTGGGCCAGGCACCAGGCTCCCCTGGGCCAGGCACCAGGCTCCCCTGAGCCAGTCACCGGGCTCCCCTGGGCCAGTCACTGGGCTCCCCCTGGGCCAGTCACCGGGCTCCCCTGGGCCAGGCACCGGGCTCCCCTGGGCCAGTCACTGGGCTCCCCCTGGGCCAGTCACCGGGCTCCCCTGGGCCAGGCACCGGGCTCCCCTGGGCCAGTCATCGGGCTCCCCCGGGCCAGGCACCAGGCTCCCCTGAGCCAGTCACCGGGCTCCCCTGGGCCAGGCACCAGGCTCCCCCGGGCCAGGCACTGCGTTGAGTGCCCTGTGTCTCTTGCCAACACCTTAGCAAGTCGGCACTGCACCGCCTCGTGCCCACTCCCAAGCGGGCAGCGGGGGCTCAGGCTGAGTCAGGGGGCCACCCCAGCTTTCTCTACACCTCGCAGGTTCCAGAATGTCCCCGAGCTGCTGGGGGAGGGAGGGGGCTTGTCTCCTGTCTTCCTGAGCAAGCACTAGGAGCGCGGCCAGGGCAGGAGGAGTTGGGCTGTTTTCTGGATTCCTGGAGTCCAGAGGAGCAGGTGGCCTAGTGTAGCCTCCTGTGAATGTTGAGTGGGTGGAAGGACAGACGGACGGATGGATGAGTGGACAGACGGATGACGATAGGGGAGTGGTTGGATGGTGAGACAGGTGGGTGGGTAGATGGATGGATGGGTGTGTGGATGGTGGATGGTGATGGATGATGGATGAAATGATGGGTGGATGACGGATGGATCAATTGACCAATTGATGGGTGGATGGTAGATGCTGGGTGATGAGTGATGGACGGATGGATGGATCGATTGACTAACTGATGGCATGGTGGATGGATGGACGATGGATGGTGGATAGGTTGGTGTCGTGTGAAAACGCCCCCACACTGTCCCATCCCCCAGAAGGAGTTCATTCCAAGGCCGTCTCAGAGTGACCCATACACAGATGACCCCTCGCTGCTCCAGAGACAAGCAAGACCACCCGCCCCTCCCTCGCTGCCGGTCACGGCCCTGCAAGGCCTCCCGCCTGCCGTCCGGCTGAACCAAACCTCTGTCCTCCTCGCTCCCCTTTGCGGAGCCGCCCACTCTGGCCCCCCCCGCCACCCAGCTTCCTAAACGCAGCCCCCACGTGGCCCCTGCCCCCACGCAGAGCCAGCGCCCGTCCCCGCAGCTGTCCGCACTCACAAAGCCCAGACTGTTCGATAAGGCCGTGCCAGCTGGAACGAGCCGCTTCCCGTCTGACGGGCGCTTCTGCACGGAGCCTGCGGGCAGCTGTCGCTCAGGGGGCGCAGAGCCGGATCTGCGGCCTTCCTGGGCGCCCTCGGGAGACGTCCTGCCGGGCCCGACTCGGGGGCCAGGGGGCCGCAGGGGGGCTTTAGCTCCCTGAGCCTTCAGGGACCCCGAAGCTCCCGTCCCGTCAGGGGGCCTGGCGATCAGGAGACCCCCAGAGTCTGGGGGCTGCTGGGGTTCCCTGGCCATGCCCTGGGGCCAGGCAGGCAGAGCCCAAAGGAAGAGGCGGAGGTCAGGATCTGCCCCGGGCTGGGTGAGGTCGGCCATGAGCAGCGCGGAGGCCAGGGTCAGCCTCCAGGGTGGCCAGAGCAAGGGTGGAGGCTGGGGTCAGCCTCCAGGGCGGCCAGAGCGAGGGTGCTGCACCCCGGTAGGAAAACTGCCTGCAGAGCCCGTCAGGGAGCCGAGGGTCACACCCCAGCCTGCTCGGCTCCGGCCCGACAACACTTGCACGGTGGTTTCTTGAGTACCTACTATGCTCCGCGCCTGGGGACACAGACAGAGGCCGCGTCCCTGGAGCACAACCTCCGACTGGGGCCCCCTGCCCCCCCAGAGCCCGCACCCCTGGCCCGGCCCCCAGGCCTGGCAGAGCCCCATGGCTGCTGGCCGCGAGCCCTTCTCGAAGGCCCTAATTACATCCTGGGAGAAGCAATTAGAACGAAACTCCCGGCTTCTTTTTTTCCTTTTTGCCTCTTCCCCAGGCTGGGCCTGGTTAATAACTTAATTAAATAAACAGAATTCTAATTGCAATGGTAATATTTCCTTCCCGTGAGGCGACACACTCTGCCACAGAAACTTCTCCTGGGAACGGGCGCTCCCCACAGCCCCCAGCACCCCCGCGTCCCAGAACGGCGGCCCCACCGACTCCCCCTGGGTGCTGGGGCCTCGCAGGAGGCCGGCGGGGGGCACATGTCCGCCCCTGCCCCGTGTTCGCAGGCTCCCAAGCTCCTAATCGCGCGTTTCCTTCCTCCACCGTTTTCTCCTGACAGCGACTTGGAAAGCCTTCACCGGGAGGGAGGGAGGGGCGGCCGCCTCCAGCGGGACAGGCCTGAGCGTCTCCCCCTGGGCCCCGGGGTCCCTGGCTGTGGGTGGTCTCGCTCCCCGACCCCCGGCCCCACGCGCTGTGTGACCAGGAGCGAGCGCGTTGCCCTCTGGGTCTCACTTCCTTGCTGGTAAACGCCATCAGCAAAATCCACTTCGCAGTGGAGACGGTCTGGGCTCCGGCTCCAACTGCACCTCCCGCTGGGACACGCGCTCCGGGAGGCAGCCGGGTGGCCCAGCGGCTGGGCTCCTGCCACGGGCGTGGGAAGCCAGCGTGGAGTTCCTGGCTCCTAGCTCAGCCCCGGGCCCGATCCCAGCCATGGCAGGCATTTGGGAACCCAACCATGGACGAACTCTCTCTCTCTCTCTCTCATGTCTTCAATAAATACACAGCTTTTAAAAGATTTCATTTGCAAAGTAGTGGTGTGTGAGCGGCAGTGGCATAGAAGGCCCTCAACATGGTGATGTGAGAGTAGCAGGTGCATAGTAGGCCCTCAACATGGTGGTCTGAGAGTGGCAGGTGCATAGTAGGCCCTCAACATGGTGGTCTGAGAGTGGCAGGCACGTAGTAGGCCCTCAATCACTGTCAGGCCCTCTCCTCTCAGCTTCCTGGAGGAAACGCACTGTGGAAGGTGGAGCTGTCGGCACCCACTTTCTCCACATGCGGCAGCACAGGCACCAGGCGGGGCCAGGGGCCTGCAGGCGGCCTGGGTCCAGAACCCAGCCTGGCTGCCCCCTCGCACCTCACACCCCAGAGCTGGCCACGGCTTTTCTGTGGGGACTCCTGGACAGGGAGCGATGGCGGCGTGGGGACCGTGTACGGTGCAGCCCTGAGCCGGCACAGGCAGAGAGAGACACAGAGGGCTGGGCCACAGTCCCCGGGGCGGGGGGCTCTGGAGACGCCTGGGACACAGCGGGCTTGGGTTCCAGTCCTGGATGTCCACGGACTTGCGTGGCCTCCCTGCCCCCTGCTGTGAAATGGCCATGATGGTGCTCCGGACAGCAACGGGCAGGACACCCCACAGCTGGGCTCGCGAGGGTGTGGGGTCAGGAGAGGCGGGGCCAGCCCCAGGGCCACAGCTGAGCGAGGTCACCCCTCACAGCTCAGCCGCTCTGCTCGGCCTGGGCTTCAGCCTTCCTTGCCGAGTGGCCTCGGGCGAGTGACCAAGCGTCTCTGAGCCGCGGAGGCACACGATGGGGTGCTGGGGCTGGCGCGTGGCAGCACTCAGCTCTGTCCTCCGGTCCACGGTCCCTCACCCACACGCCTGGCCCCGGAGCTGACGCCCCCCGCAGTGCACAGACCCTGGGCGGGGTCTCTTGGCCATCCCGCAGCCTGGACGCCCCTGTCCCCAGGCGCGGTTTCAGCCTCCCCCTCTCCAAGAGCCCCGTCCCAGGCTCAGGGCTGGACCAGACCCTCCCTCTCACAGGGCTGGTCCTTCCCGCCCCACCCCCCAGTTGCAACAAGTCACAGGCAGACTGGGAGCTGGGCGGTGGGCTGCCAGCCTGCAGATCTGTGCTGAGACCATCAGCGGCAGGGGTGAGGCGGGAAGGGTGGCAGCCGCTCAGCCAGCACACCTGCGGAGCCCCTGAGCGAGCCCCCCCATGGGCCGGGGGCGGTTTCAGACTCAGAAAAGGTGAGAGCGGCCCCTGATCTTCGCCGTCCGCTCGTCCGCTCTCCATGCCAGTGCAGCCCGCTGGGGCCCTGTGCCCTGACCGTACGAGGGCCAGAAGGCCTCGGCGACCCCGCAGCCCCCACTTCCCACATCCGTGGAGCAGCGCCGTCCAGAGGAGAAATTCTGGACCCCTCGTGGGCCTCCTGCCGCCCGCGTGACCCCGAGCAAGTCCGGGTTTCCCCATCTGTGAGCTGGGCCCCTGACCCTGGCGGATCCCGTGTCTCTGGGGAGCTGTGGAGGTGGCCCTGCTCCCACCCACAGCACGGGGCCACCTTCCCGGCAGGCAGGCGGTCCTTACATCACAGCCCAGAACCTCGCTCTTTTTTTTTGAGAGACAGAGTTACAGACAGAGAGAGAGAGGTCTTCCATCCGCTGGTTCACTCCCCCAAGTGGCTGCAACAGCCAGGGCTGGGCCGATCTAAGGCCAGGAGCCCGGAGATTCCTCCAGGTCTCCCACGTGGGTACAGGGGCCCAAGCACTTGGGCCATCTTCTACTGCTTTCCCAGGCCATAGCAGAGAGCTGGGTTGGAAGAGGGCCAGCCCAGACACGAACCAGCGCCCGTACGGATGCTGGCACTGCAGGCGGAGGCTCAGCCCACTGTGCCACAGCCCTGGAGCCCTTGCAAAGGCCGGAGAGGCCAGGGCAGTGCCGAAGACCACACGGTCGCTCCTGGCTGCCATACAGCCAGGCTCTGCTCCGGATCCTGCCTGCCCGCCCTCGCCCCGGCTCCTCCCGGCACCCAGCGGGGCCTCCGAGGGAGAGGGACTCACGAGGAATTCCATCTGCGGCGAGGTGCTGGCCAGATCCCTGTGAGTGATTAGTGCACGTTTATCACAGAACACGGCCGGGTCCGTCAGGAGCGGGCGGCCCCGTAATTTCGATCGCACTATAATTAGCCGAATTTCCTCGTGTAATCTTGGGAATCCGAACAGAGCACAGCCTGTCATCTGAGCCGTGGGCTAACCACCGGCGGCCTCCCGGTACCAAACTGCACCGGGGCACCTTTGATGTGCAAAGAGGAATCATTAATGCGAAGCCACAGGACAAAGTAGTGGCGTTTCAAACAGGAAAGAAATGTCGCCTTGGTGGGAGCCGGCGCTGGGGCAGGGAGGGCCGCTTGCAAGGCACAGAGCGCGGGACGGCTGGGTCCCGGTGCCAGGCAGGAGCGTGTCGGGGAAGCTGGAGGAACGGAGGAGTGACCCCAGCACAGCTTGGGGGTGTACACCACCCAGGGTCAGTGCTGTCTCCCGGCTGCACCTGCACTGGGGCCTGGCACCTCCCACAGGTGACACGGGCAGGTGACAGAGTTGTGGGCCATCCCTGGGTCCCAGGAGGACCAGGGGGCCAAACTGCTCACACAGCCCAGGGCGGCAGTGCATAAATGGGTCCCGGCCAGAGCCTGGGGACATCGTGGGCTTGGAGCCCGGCACGGCCTGCTCCCACCGCTCAGCAGGGAGCCACAGGGACAGACAGGCCCCGGGATGCCCATCTCACGCCGGCCTGGTCCCTGGGCACAGGCAGAGCCTGCCTGGGCGCGGACAGTGAGGCACGGGCAGGGATAGGCAGGTCATCGCTCTTTGCTCTCGTGAGTCCCAGAGAGTAGGGGGTCCCTCAGGTCCCCAAGTCCGATAGAGCAGCTCAGGGGCCTCACAGAGGCAGGACCGGCCCTTCTCAGCCAGGGGTGACTGGCTCTGGGGCGGGAGGGGCTCTGCTGGAGGGGAAGTTTGCCCAGTCCTGCGTGGTCACCCTGGCTTTGCCCTCTGTCTCCGCCAGGGACCCACGCCCAAGCTCTCTGTCCCCAGGCCACGGCAGGCTTGGGGGATGTTGCTCGAAGGCAGGCGAGTGTGGCAGGAGGTGACGCAAGGTGACTCAGCTGGAGCCTGGGGGGGGGGGGGTGTCTGTGGCTGCAGCAGCCTGGGGAGGCCAGGTTCCCTCCCCAAGCCCAGCCCCCTACCTGGCTTTGTGCCCACATGTTTGGAAAATGGCGGGGGTGGGGGGGGGCATGGTAGGTGCCAGACAGAACCTGGGACTGGAGGGAGGGGAAGGGGCCGGGCCCTGGAGCCCCGCGTGCCTTCCCGAAAGGCCTGGCCCACCCAGCAATCTGCCTGCCCCAGCAGGGAGCAGGAGGCCTGGGCCGGAGAGCACTGGCCAAGGGGAAGGCGTTCAAAAAGCTAAACCGAAAAAGGGCCCGAGGGCCTGGTCCCGGCCTGGATCCTCGGCCTCTCAGCTGGCGCGGGACATGGGCATGGGGCCGTGCACGCCCGTGAGCTCCTGCTGGCCCCCCGAAATTCTCTCCTACAACCCCTTCACGCTGCACACCCCCACACACACGCGAGACGGACGCTGGAGCTTCTGCCACTGTCTACAAACTCACCATCCACCCATCCGTCAGTCCATCCATCCGTCCGTCCATCTCTCCACCCATCCACCAACCCATCCACCCTTCCAGCCAGCCAGCCACCAACCCACCCATCCCCTCACCCACCCTTTCTTCGTCCATCCACACCTGGGGTCCGTCTGTCATTCCACGTGTCCATCGAGCCGTCCATCCATCAAACCAACCTCGGTGATCCTTGATGGGGTAGCAGGTCCTGCACCCCCATCTCCGGTCTTCTGCACCCCGCTCCCCAGCCACTGGGCCTGATGGTCCCCACAGGCCCCGGGGACTCAGCCATGCCTGGTCCATGGCCTTTAGGGGCAGAGTCTCGAGGGGCAGCCAAGATCCGCACCCAAAGCCCTCAACCAGGCAGTGAGCCCCCCCCCCCCCCGTCTCTGCCCTGCCCTCCCCTTCCCGGCTGCAGGTCCGAGTCCTGCCGCTGGCTCGCATCCCTTCTCCAGCCGTGGCTGGGGGGGAGGTGGCTGCTGCCGCTGGAGCCGGGCAGGCGTGAGAGCGAGCAGCCCTTGTCACTTCCTGGCCAGCCCGAGCCAGCTTCTGGGGCATCCTTCGGCCGTTGGGTTCGGGGCTTCACCAACCCTAGAGCAGCCGAGCGCTTTGAGATGCCTGGATGAGAGGGGACAGCAGGGCGGCTCACTCACGAGGCTGTCATTGGCTGTGTTCTCCCTGTGGGTGTTCACGTCCTAATAACACCTTGTAGCGCTGGCATTTCAAAGCGTCCCCCCCCAGCAGCCCCTGAGAGGCCGCTGGGCCGTGTCTGCGTCCACCCCGCAGACACCTGTGGCCTGTCCCCACGCAAAGCCTGCTGCCCGCAGGGATGTCCACCCCCATACGGGGGACGGTGATCCGGGCGTCGGCCCCAGCTCTGCTTGGCTGTCACCCTCCACGGCCTGCTGTCTGAAACACGGGGAGCGGGGACGGCCCCCCGGAGCACGGTGGACCGGCACCCAGCTCCACCACCCCTGACGGCGGCTCAGGGAGCTCCCCACCCCCAGGGCCTTGCTCCTGTCCCTGGGCCTCTCACCCAGGCACCTGGCGCGGCCACTGTCCGGCTGCCCTCTCGCCTCCCCCATCAGACTGGCAGCTGGGGGTGTGGGGGGCACGGCATTGAACCGCCCATGTGCTACACAGCGGCGAAGCACCCGGCGAGGACGCAGTGCTGGCGTGACTCCTGGACCAGAAGCGCTGGAACACTCGAGGAGTCGCTCCACGGGTGGACACAGGGACGGGGCTGGGACCAGGAGGGGCATCGGTTTCTTCTCACTCCCTCCCAGCCACCCGGCCCTGGGAGGTGGTGGCTGCAGAGGAGACGGGGCCTGTGTCAGGAGGCTCTGCGCTGGGACAAGGACCCGTGGGTGGGGGGGAGGTGCCAGGGGCAGGCCCACCCCTCTCTGCTGGTAGAGACATGGAGCTGGGAGCGGGGAGAGGGGCCAGGTGGGTTCTAACCGCGCGAGTGCACAGTTCCGGCCCCTAAGCCCTGGAGCAGCCCCCGCCCCTGCCACCCTGCCCAGCCGCGCGGTGTGCAAGGTTTTTGTGAATGAAGCTGCCGCCCAGCTTCCTGTGGCTGGCCCCGCCCCGCTGGGCCGCTTGGCCACCGTGTTAACCCCAGGCCTCAAAGCGAAAGCATGAGTCAGGCGGGGGAAGGGAGACGGGGAGAAACGCTTGGGTTTCCGTGAGGCCGCAGGCGGAGACCTGCCCTGGACGCCCGGCGAGGCTCGGTCCTCTGTCCCCTGCACGGGGGCAGCTGTGGAGGGGCCCCTGCCCGTCCTCACCACCCCTCCTGTGTGCCTGCCTGCGTGGGCCTGCCAGTGCACGGGGACACGGGGGCACACAGATTAAACCGTCCCGGGCGTGGGACAGGGAGCTGCCGGGAGACGCTGGGCCCCCGCGCAGGAGACAGGGCCACACCACAAGCAGAGGGACAGCGGCAGGAAGCCCGGAATGTTCCAGAAACCCCATGCCCAAGGAGCGATTTGGGGCAGACGGAGGCGAGGGAGGTGGCTCGCAGGGCTCCCCTCCCCCCCCCCCGGGCTGTGGGCTGCTGGGCAGACAGGAGAGGTTGCTGAGCGCCCGGCGTGGGCACCGGCCGAGGATCGGCGCGGGGGAGGTGGCCCCTGGAGCAGGCTGGACACTCCCTCGTCGCGGGGCCCCGGCGCCTCACAGAGGACTGCCCCCACCCCGCTTCCTCTATGCCCGGCCCCCTCCCCAGGCAGGCACTTGCCCTGTGGCGCCCTCCTCCGCCTGCTCGGCCCCTCTGTCCCTTTCAAGGGCCCTGAGTCAGGGGGCTCAGAATGAAGGTGACTCATGGCGGGAGAGTGGCCCCGGGCTGGCCGGGAGCCAGAGGCGGCCGGGTGACCACAGCTGCCTGTGTGCGAGGGCAGAGCCCACAAAACGCCGCTTGAGAGCCCAGCGCCTGGCCTGACTTCTGTAATGAGGTTACCCCGCATAATGGGGGCATTCAGGGAGGGCCTGGGCCGGGGTGGGGGGGTGGCTGGGGACCTGCCCGTCCCCCTAACCCCCCCCCACCAGCTGATGTTGATGTCATCTTCCGCTAGGCGGCTCCCCCCGCCCCACCACCCCCCCCCCAGGCCTGCTGTTGATTAGAGACTCAAAAATATGCACCAGGAAACCGACGCGAGAGCCAGAACGGAAGTGTTGGTTTTATTTGTAGTTGATAACTCACGTCCGGCTCGCTCCGCGGGAGGCACTGCGGGCGGATGGGGAGCCCAGAGGAGCAGGCGGCAAAAACGGCCAAAGCCCTGAGCGCACCCAGTGGCCGAGAGCAAGCCCACAGCCCGTTCTGAGCTCCCCAGCAGTCAAAGCAAAGAGGGGACCGGGAAGCCGCAGGGAGGCCTTGGTGGGAGTCGGGCTTCCCTTTGGGGAATGGGGAGGAGAGGGTGAGGCGTTGGTTGGGAGGGCCAGGCAGGGCGCCCAGCGCAGCAGCAGGGCTGGGCCGGGATCCACCAGTGAGCGCACAGCTGCTGACCGCCGGCACCTGCATCGCACGCAGCAGGTGTCCCGGTGGATGGCAGCTCCTGGTCGCAGACATGGTGCCCGCAGTCCTCCAGGGGCCAGCACCCGGCCCCCAGAACCGGCCTGGAAACTGAACCTGTCTGTGCCCCCGGCCTGGAGCAGCCAAGGAAGCACCCACACGGGCTTCGGTCACCCCAGGGGGGCTGGGCCACCCCTGGCCGGCGCCTGGACCCGGGGGGCACTGATAGTGGGGCGTAGACGTGGACGCCTCCTCCAGCCTGCGCTGCCTCATCGGCCGAGTGGGGCGTTCCCGAGCCGCCCGGACCACTGAGGGCACAGGAAGTCCCCAGTAGGTGAGGATGAGGAAGGTGGGCTCATGGCCCTCAGTCTGGAAGCCGAGTGCACGGCGGACCCCAGCCTGGCCAGGCCTCCAGGCCCCACGGTGCGGTCTCCGCCCAGGGGTGGGCCGATGGCCGATGGGGTGGGTGTCAGGCTGCCCTTCTTTCTCTTCTCAGTCTGGGGTGGTCAGCCCGGCCCTCGGCCCCTCCCCAGCCCAAGGTCGCCCGTGTGCCCTTGACACTGGCGCAAGCGCTTGCCAAGGCACCTGCCGAGCGCCACGTGCAGGTGCAGCCCTGGCGTCCCCCCCAGAGCCCTCCCACGGTGAGCTGATGGCCTTTTCGGCTTCCTCCCGGGAGGCACCCCAGGGCCCAGCCTGGCCGCATCCCAGAATGCCTTGTTCTCCATGCCACGCCAAGCTCCTGTGTGGCCCAGCCGGGCCGTGGCGTGTCCGGGTCCCCTGCTGGCTGGCTGGGACCCTGCCCCTGCCTGGACACCCTGGCTCCTCTCTCGTTCTCCTCCTTGCCATGAGCTGTCCTGAGAGGCAGGCTTCGCTGGGTCGCAGGGCGGTCGGGCTGCGGACAGATGGCCGAGGCCAGCAGCTTCGGGGCTCCGTGGTGGGTAGGAGGAGTCAGCTCCTGGCCATGGTGGCGGAGCAGATGGCCAAGAAGAAGACAGTCTCGATTCCAAACCTTGGCACAGCGGGGTGCCGGGCCCCTGGGGGAGGCCCAAGGGTCAGGAAGGAGGTGCGGAGCGGGTGACCTTGAAAGGAAAGAAGTAGCCGCCCCAGGAGCGGGAGCAGCCCGTGCAAAGGCCCTGGGGTACGAGGGCACTCAAGCTCAGAGCAGGACCACGGTCCTCTCCCCTGGGCAGTGCTGTCCGTGAGGGGGTCTTGGGCCAGGCCAGAGGGAGCGACAGGGGACCCCAGGGAGGGGCCGGGGACACACCTGCCATGGTCCACAGACATCCACAGGGGCAGGGGCAGGGTGGCCTGAGCTGAGTGCGTGCCCCAGGGGCTGGACACAGGCAAGGGGCGGAAGCTTCCAGAACACAGGCTGGTCAGGAGCTCCCAGAGCTGCAGGTGCAACAGAGACAGCAGGAGAGGGCCCCGAGAGCCGTGACCCCCACTTCTCACTGTCGCTGGCTGGGGAGACAGTCCCGGCTTCAGGCGAGGAGCCCCCTGGACCCCTGGCCTCGGGCAGGGAGACCCCCGGTCAGCTGGCCTCGGGCTCAGTCCCAGCCCTGCCTTCCGGGTCACGTGGCACCCGAGGGCGGGCGTGTGGCTGAAGCAACAACAGGAAGAGAACCCAGGCAAGAACGGCCCACGGGAGGGGCCCACGGGAGGGGCCCACGGGAGGGGCCCACGGGAGGGGTGGGAGGGTGGGGCTCTCTTCCCTGCCAACATTCCTCTGACCAGGGTGGAGCTGGGTCCCGGCTGCCCAACCTCACGGCTTGTCCCGGCTGAGTCAGTGGCCCAGGACCCGCCCAGGGGACGCGGGCTGAGGCCCTGGGTGCCGCACTCACCTGCTCATGGGTCCCTGGTTTCTCCATCCATCCCGGGCGGCCTTAACCCCTCAGCCCCCGCCGGCTCCACAGGGGCTGCTGGGCCCTTGCTGAGGGCTGTGGGGGCAGGGGGCGCACAGCCAGGAGCCCGAGGCAGCCCACCCTCCACAGCTCGCCAGAAGCAGGCCTCGAGGGAAAGGGCCAGTGTCCAGCGGAGGACAGAGGCGGCGCCGGACCTGCTGGGTCTGTGAAGCCTTCCCGGGCCTGCGGACCTCATCCTGGGGTGGGGCCCTGCAGGAGGCAAGGGTGAGCCCAGCTGCCCCTGCGGACGCGCCCTCCTGAGCCGCGTGCAGGGGGGGATGGTGGTGGGCAGGCTCGGGGACAGCAGAGGAGGGCGGTGACCGCGTGGACACCAGCCTGCCGCGGCAGCCCCCACCAGGACCCCTCCCCAGATCAGCCCCTGATGTCCCAGTGTCTCCATTGTAGAGACGGGGCACCCGAGGCCAGGAGAGGGAAGGGGGGCTGTGAGACGCCAGCCATCCGCCCCGCTCCTTTGCAGTGAGCCCCGTGGGGTGGGGAGGGCAGGGGGAGGTGCCGGGGCTGCCTCTCGCTCCCTCATCCACACTCTGACAACCCGAGGGGCCCCTGCAGCCCCTCCACCCGCCGCAGCCCAGCCGAGTGGCAGAGCCAGCGTCTGTGTGGCCGCGCCGCCCACACCTGCCTGAGCGGGCCCTGCTGGGGGAGCTCCTCCCAGCTCCCCTGTGTCTCCAGCCCTCGGGGCACCAGCCCCCCCATCAAAGCAGCTTAAGATGATGGTGGTGAGGATGAGGATGGTGAGATAAGACAACCATGACGGTGATGGTGATGGGTTCGAGTCCCGGCTGCTCCACTTCCTGTCCAGCTCTCTGCTGTGGCCTGGGAAAGCAGTGGAAGATGGCCCAAGTGCTTGGGCCCCTGTACCCGCGTGGGAGACCTGGAAGAAGCTCCGGCTCCTGGCTTCAGATCAGCGCAGCTCCGGCTGTTGCAGCCATTTCGAGAGTGAACCAGCAGATGGAAGACTTCTCTCTCTCTCTCTCTCAAACTCTACCTTTCAAATAAATAAATAAATCTTTAAAAAAACAAAAAGGAAACAGAAGGAGGCTACGGGGAGAGGAATGTGGCCGCCCTGGGAGCCGTGAGCTGCTGTCGACCACGATCGCGCTGCTCCTGTTACGCGGGCGCTGAGGGTGGCCAGGCCCTGTCCGGGAGCAGTGCGACTGGCGCCAGCCGGGGGGGACGCTCACCGTCGGGGGGCAGCAGAGGAGGCCAGGCTGGGGCGGTGGGGGGAGCCCTGTGCAGCCACATGGGGAGAGCCCCCAGCTCCTGTCTCCCCCCAGCCCTAAGGAGCCGCCCATGCAGGCGTCCCAGAAGCGACCACAAAAGGTGAATTTTAAAATTTCTGAGGGCTCTGCTTCTGTGTCCAGGAGCCAAGAGGCAGCAGGACGCCAGGCCCTGCGCTGCAGCCGCTGGCCGTGTTCACGCGTGCTCAGGGGTGGGACCGTCCGGAGCGGCGGTTGGGGGAGGGGGCCCTGGGCCCCCGCACTGGAGAGCACAGGGCACGCGGGTGAGTGAGGGGGCGGGAGCAACTCCCATGGAGCAGGCAGAGGCCACGGGCAGACAAGGCAGGAGCCACAGGGGCTCGGCCAGAGAGCCGGGCGCCCCCTTGGGCCAGCAGCCCCGGCAATTGCGTCCAGTAGAATCCATGACGCGGCTTAGCCGGAGGCACTGCTTTCCCGGCAAGCTTTGCGCACAGGGAGTCAGCAGCCAGCAGCCAGTCGGCGACCAGGAGACAGCCTGGATGGTGACAGCAGTGGCCCAGAGCCATGAAGCAGGTGACCCTGGGCAGCAGTCAGGCCCTAGGCCGGTTCTATCTCGGGGCCTGTCACAAGCTGCTCCAGGCCCTGGAGATAAGAAAGTTCAACGGCTTCGTCCAGCTGCTCTCATGATGTTTTCCTCAAATGCTGTTTTAGTTTAGACTTCGGAGCAGGACCAGCCGGCAGGGAGCACACGCACCATGGCTGCCCTTACTGGGCTCGCAGCAGGCATGACGAATCCATCACGGAATCCTCCACCCAGTCACCAGGCAGCTAACTGACGTTTGGGGTGTTTGGGACCTGAGCCCCTCTTCTCAACAAGATAGACCCACAGCCTATGTGAAGCCCCCTGTCTGTCCCCTGTCCATCCCCTGGACGCTCCCACGTCCACTCAGATCCTCGGTCCCTTCGTCTGATACAGGATGATTAACTCTCGCGCCCACAGAGGGGACAGAGCAAAGCCGCACGTGACGGGGAGCCTGGCACTCACCGAGCCTGGGGTGAGTTCCCGAACACAGCCCAGGCCCGGCAGCCCCCGCCACACCGAGGCCACGGCTGCGCCGGGGCCATGGCTGACAGGTGCCTACAAGTTCTGTTTGCTTTCATCGAAAAAGCGTTCTGGGTGCTGCTGGCACACGAAACTGCACAAAAATGTTCGGGCGGAGAGCGCTTCGGAAATGGGAGGCCCGGGTGAGTGACGGACGACTGGCAGGCGGCACCGGAGGTCACCGTCTAGGACCCCGGCAGTCGGCGATGGCGACAGAGTGGATCTTTCGGCCACGCTGAGATTGCGTGGCCCCGACAGCGACCATCAAGGTGGCAACACCGACTTGGACAGGATACAGTGGACAGTGGCCCAGGAAGAAGGGCTGGGGTCTTCTCTAGGGTCCACACTGCAGGAGCACAGAGAAGTGGCTCAACTCCCCCCAGGGCACACAGCAAATCACCCCCAGACCCATATGGCCTCACGGCCGCCACCCCCCCCCTGCCAGGACTCTGCCTCCGGTGGGGGGGGGGGCCCTCTGGCTGGAGGATCGCCACGAGGGAGCCGAGGGAGCCAGAGGACTTGCCCGGTTCTGCCGCTTCCCCGCCTCGGCAGCAGCTCTGCGGCCCTGGCTCCGCGAACGCAGGGCGGCAGCCGTGCTGGCGCAGCCAAAGCGGCCGGCGGCCACGCGGGCACCTGGGCGGGCAGCGGGAGCCTCAGTGGGCGGATGGACATGGGGGGAGGCCGGGCAGGTGAGTGGACGAAGGGACAGGCGCCGCATGGGTGCAGGGCTGGAGGACAGCGGGCGGCGGACGGACGGACGGACCTGTGGGAGGACAGGTGGACAGGTGGACAGATGGACGAACAGACTGACCTGTGGGAGGACAGGTGGACAGATGGGCAGGTGGACAGATGGACGAACAGACGGACCTGTGGGAGGAGAGGTGGACAGGTGGACAGATGGATGGACAGACTGACCTCTGGGAGGACAGGTGGACAGGTGGACAGATGAACAGACTGACCTGTGGAAGGACAGGTGGACAGATGGACAGGTGGACAGATGGACGGACAGGCAGACATGTGGGTGGACAGATGGACAGATGGACGGGTGTGGAAGGACTGACAGAGGACGCTGTGTGTGTGGCTGGCTACTGGACGAGGTTTGGACAGACGGATGGACAGAGGGACGTGGAAGGAGCGACAGTGGGAGCTGCCAGGTAACGGATAACGTGGTGAGCGGAGGGTGAGTTTAGATGGACTGGCGGTGGATGTTGGCTGCAGGGGTCCACCAGTGGGTCGATGGGTCCAGAGGTGCGGCCGAGTGAGTGGGCGGGGCCTCCCAGGCTCAGGGCTCACCTGCCAGACCCCTGCCCTGCCCCTGCCCCCGGCTCTCCCTTCCTCCATCATGCGTGGCTGGGAGCGGGCCTGGTCAGACAGCCAGCCGGGAGGGCACGATTGGGGGAGGGGAGGGCCCACGGAGCCGCAGGGCCCGGCGTCCCGGGACCACACAGCCGGGACCTCAGCCCCGGCCCCCAGACTCCAGCCTGAGCTGAGCCCCACTTCATCATCATCAAGGCCGGGGTGGGGGTGAGGGAGAGGGAGGGGGAGGAGCCGTGGGCAGTGAGCAGTCTCTGTCCGATGTGCCGCACCTGCGCCCCACAGGCGACGCCTGTGCCCACGTCCAGGGCTCTCCTGCATCTGTGGGACCCAGAACCTGCACACAGCTGGCGCTCAAACAGTGCCCTGCCTCCCAGGAGCTCCCAACCCAGCCACGTCTGTCAGGTGCACCCCACGTGGCCGTGGCTCGGTGAGTCCTGGATGTCACTATCCTCTACAAAAAGGTTTTATTTATTTATTTGAAAGGCAGAGTTACAAAGGAGCAGAGGCAGAGAGAGAGAGAGAGAGAGAGACAGAGAGAGGTCTTCCGTCAGCTGGTCCACTCCCCAGGTGGCCACAACAACCGGAGGTGGCCCAGGCCAAAACCAGGAGCCAGGAGCTTCTTCCAGGTCTCCCACATGGGTGCAGGGGCCCAGGAACTTGCGCCATCTTCTACAGCTTTCCCAGGCGCCCTAGCAGGGAGCGGGATCGGAAGTGGAGCAGCCGGGACTCGAACCAGGGCGCATATGGGATGCCGGCGCTGCAGACAGACGCTTAACCTTCTCGCCACGGTGCTGGCCCCTCACTCTCCTTGGGAAGGTGATGTTTGTGGGGTGCTGGCTCCCCGTCACAAGCTCCCCCATCCCCCAACCCAAACCAGAGATGGCGGAAAATAAAACCAAAGTAAAAATCCGGGAAGGAGAGCGTTCCCGTGCAAAGTTCCCGTGCAAACTTCTCCCCACAGCCCACGGTGGGGGTGAGGGGCGGAGGTGCTATCCCATCACCTTCTAGAATGTTCCCCAAAGTTCTCACTCCTCACTCAATGGAGACTTAGACAGCTGCTCCTGGCGGACGCCGGCACCCATCCAGGGCCCCAGGAGGCCGCCGGGTCTCTGACCTGGTTAGGCCGCCCCCTCCCCCGCCCCTGGCATCTCCCAGCAGGTTCCTGGTTCCCGGAGCGATTCTGTGACAGAGGGCCAGGCCCCACCTCTGCCGGTGTCGGCCGCTCAGCCTCCCCAGGCCCCGGGCAGGTGCGCCCCAGGCGCTCGCACTGCTAGGCCAGGCGCACCTGTGGGTGGAGGCCCCGCCCTGGCAGCCCCGGGCAGGGGCACCGGGAGCGTGGGAACTCGCGGGCTCCAGGGCCGCGGGGCGGGGCCCCCGCCCTCTGTCAGCTCCCTGGCTCCTGCCAGGCCGCGGCTGAAAGGCGGGGATTGTTCCCGCGACCTTTGCTTTCTCTTCCTTGTCAGGGGTGACCGAGGCCTCGCAGCCCGGGCTGGGGGCGCGGCAGCCCCTCCGCACCCCGCCCCGCGTACCTGCTCCTCGGGGGTCCCACCCAGGCCCCGCCTCCCCTACCTGGGGCCTCCCTCTGCCCCGCCTCCCCCACTCTGGCTCGCGTGGCCAAGAGCCCACCACCTGCCGCCCAGCTCCCCGTGGCCGACCTCAGCCTCCCGCTCGCCGGCCGCTGGGGAGGGGGCGGCCGCGGGCGGCCTCGGGCCACGGAGGATCCCTTTCCGATTCTCCAGAAAGGGCTGGTTATTAAAGAGCATTGTTCTTTCCTTCTGGGGCGTGAACCGAGCAGGTTCAACTCCCAGCCGGAAAGGCTGCGGCCGGGGTTCCCAGAGGGATGAAATGTCCGGCGGCAATGACATTGGCCCGGCGGAGGCGGTGACCTGCAGAGGCCGAGGGAGAAGCTGAGCCTGGGGCAGGATCCACGCTCGCCTTTCGCTGCAAAGCCTCTGTGCTTTTAAGCATGGCCGTAGGTGTGAAAGTCAGGTGGGGCAGAACCGGTAGGCGGGGTGGGACGGGGGGGGTATGCCCCCCCAGGCCCCTCCCCCCATTGGGCAGAATCTACCGCCAGGGGCCGCAGGGCCAGCCTGCACTCTGCACTTGGCTGCACGGCCTGGCCGAGGCCAGCCCCGTCCAACAGGACCTCTGCGTGGTGAGCAACACCCACAGGCTGTCTGAGGCTGCCACCACTCCAGGGCCACGGAACCACGGATCTCAGTTCACTGCAGTTGTGTGGATTTACCTGTGGCTGCTGGCCGCCATGCTGCACAGCGTGCTCTCAGGCCCCAGGGGAAAGAAAGCTGCAGTTGATTAGTGATGTCTGTCGGGGACACAGGATGGGAAGGTGGGGCATGGATGCTGGGCTCCTGAGTGAGCAGGGGTCTGGGGTCCGGGGCCCTGGGCCTGCCCTGTGCAGGGGTGTGGATCAGGGCTGCAGCCTCTGTTCTAAGGGGCTTCACCCCTACACTGTGAGCTCCCTCCCACACAACCTCTCCTAGGTACCAAGCCCGCTACCTCCCACCTGCTGGGAGCTCTGCGTTTGATGCCCCCACAGGGCCTCCCTGGCCTCACCCCTTCCTGCTGCCCCAGCTCTGCACAGGGAGCCCCAACAAGTCACCCCTTGCCCCGAGGCACAGGCCCCACGGGAAACCCCTGGACCTCCAGGAGTCCCCTGGACGTCTTTTCTTTTAAAGATTTACGTGTCCATTTGAAAGTCAGAGTTACAGAGAGAGGAGAGACGAGAGAAGGTCCTCCATCCGCTGGTTCACCCCCAAATGACCACAACGGCCGGGCTGGGCCAGGCCAAAGCCAGGAGCCAGGAGCTTCCTCTGGGTCTCCCACGTGGGTGCAGGGGCCCAAGGACTTGGGCCGTCTTCTATGTTTCCCAGGCCACAGCAGGGAGCTAGATTGGAAGTGGAGCAGCCAGAACTCAAACCAGCGCCCATATGGGATGTGGCACTGCAGGTGGCGGCTTTACCTGCTCCGCCACAACACTGGCCTCTTAAAGAAACATTTTAAAGTTTTTATTTATGTTACGTTATTTATCTGAAAGGTGGAGACAGGGATAGAAAGACAGGGGGAGAGAGGAACTTTCTTTTTTTTTTTCTTAAGATTTATCCATCCATTTGAAAGTGAGAGTTACAGAGAGAGAAAGATGGAGGGAGGGAGGGAGGGAGGGAGGGAGGGAGGGGGAGAGGGAGGGAGGGAGAGGGAGAGGGAGAGGGAGAGGGAGGAGAGAGCGCGATCGTCCTTCTGCTGGGTCACTCCCCAGGTGCCTACAAAAGCCAGGGCTGGGCTGGGCCAGAGGCCGGAGCCAGGAGCTCCACACAGGGCTCCCACGTGTGTGTGGGGGGGGACCCAAGTACTTGAGCCATCGCGGCTCCTCCCCGGGTGTGCACTGGCAGGAAGCTGGAGCCAGAGCAGAGAGAGGCCTCAAACCTCAGCCGCCACAGCAAAGGGCAGGGGAGAAGAGGTGGACCCAAGCCTGGACCTGGACAGGTGTCGCCCGAGCCTGCTAAGCTTGGCAGTGGGGCCCAGGGTGCCCAGGTCCGGAGTTCTTCCTCCACTAACTGAGCCAGTGTTAGGTGAGAGGGCGGGAGGGTAAATAACTGGACAGGTGACTGGCGGAGTGGCCGGAGGATGGGCAGAGGGGTGGATGGACGGGTGGGTGAGTGGATGGACAGATGGACTGTGTTGGTGGATGGGTGGATGCGTGAGGGGGCAGGTGGACAGCCGGCTGGTTGGCTAGCTGGCCGGAGAATGGATAGTGGGTGGGTGGGTGGACGAGGAGGTGGTGGACGGCTGGCTGGAGGGGGTGGGTGACAGGTGTGTGGGCGGCTGGATGATGAGGGGGTGGGTGGGTGGACGAGGAGGTGGTGGACGGCTGGCTGGAGTGGGTGGATGAGGAGGGCTGGGTGGGTGGCGGGTGTGTGGGTGAGTGAGCTGCTGGGGGAACGGCAGAGGGCTGGGTGGGCGGGTGCCGGGGTCAAGTGAGATCCTAGGTCGTGAGTATGGCCAGTGGGGAGACCGCGGCCCCCCCTTTCTCCTAACCATTTTTCAGGTATAAAAAAAAATCAGGTCATGCAAATACTTCTTTGAGGCCTTTGTTTTTCCAGAGATAAAGTAACTGGCAAGCCCCGTGTGCCAAGAGTGCCCCGGGCTGTGCCAGGGCCGCTGCCCGCCCGCCCGGCCTCCTCCCTCTCCTGCCGGGGCACAGGGCTCCTCCCCAGCGCTGCTTTCCCATGGGAAGCCAGAGACGGGCGCTTCCCTCTCAGTGCGGCCCTGCCCCAGGGCCAGAGAGCAGGGAGTGGTGCTCAGGGGTCGGGTCGGGTGCAGATCGCCCCACGGGCTGTGCCTGGAGAGTGGGGCGGGCAGGTGGCGGGCAGGACAGCCGGAGAGCGGAGCCGGGGGTCCTCGCCAAGGGGGAGGCCTCAGGCCCTCTGCGTGCACATTTGCCTGAGTCTCCCTGGGGTGGGGGCACAGCTGGTCCCTTTACCCTCTGCCTCCCCCACTCTGCCCCGCCCCGTGCAGCAGAGCTGCGGCCTGCAGGGGGCGCCAGTCCCCACGGGGGAGCCAGGCGTCCGGGGGAAAGCAGGGGGACATGAGAGCTGCGTGAGTGAGGGGAGGTGCGGGGGGGGGGATCCTTTCCTGTGGGCTCTCCCCAGGGGAGCTGCAGGGGCGAGGGAGCTGGGAAGGCCAGGCAGGACAATCCCTGGCCTTGTCTGTGCCACCTGGGGACAAGACCAACCGCCCGTGTCCAGAAGGCATGGGGAGGGTTCCGGGAGACAGCCCGTCGGCGCCGTGGGGAGCAGTGGGTCCGTCTGTGTCGCTGCTAAGACTCCCCAAGGGGCCGCCCAGTGAGCCGGGAGCCCGGGCAGCAGGTGGTAGCTGACATCCGGGCCAGCTGGGGCTCCCAGGCCAAAGAGGTGTCGCCCCCCAGGGTGGAGCCGGGGCGCGGGCACACGTCAGAGCCGCCCCTCCTCCTGCAGCACCAGGCTGCCGTTACATAAGCCACCTGCCCCCCCCACCGGCCGGCCGCCCGGGTTGCCACGTAAACCAAGCCCTGTATTTACCTGCCTTGGGGCGGGGCCGGCGGCCCGGAGCCGGCAGAGATGAGCTCGTCCGCGTCTCCTTTCTGTTTGGCGGGGCAGGGGGTGGGGCCCGGCAGGCGGAGGGCATCTCCCGGCCCTGGGAGCGCGGGCCGCAGGCATCTGGGGTCCAGGAGCCCCAGGAGAGGCCAGACGAAGCCTCCACGTGGGTGGCGAGCCTCCGATGGCTCCACCCAGAGCGGTACCTGCGCCATGGGTGCAAGGTGACACCTGCACGGCCAGAGCAAGGGGCTCGGGTCCCCAGGCACCCGCCCCGGACACAGAGCACCAGGCAGCATGCGTGTCCCATTCTCAAGTGCCGTGGCAAGCTGGACCTGCACGGGGTGTCACCGGGGAGAAACTGAGGCACGGGGAAGCCGGCAGCTGCCCCAGGACCGCGCCGCTGAGGCCTGGCCCCAGCGGTCATTTCCAACCCCCGTGCTGCCCCTGCCGGAGGTCCAGCCCCTGTTCCCACCTGTGAGCTGCACCTGGAGAGGCACGCGAGACGGCCAGGGCTCTGCGGACAGACGTCTGGGCGGATGGATGGACAGGTGGACCTTGGAATGGTGGGGGCCGATGGACGGAGGGAGAGATGACGGCTAAGTGCGTGACTGGACCAGCGAACCAGCCAGCGGCTGCAGTGAGC
This sequence comes from Lepus europaeus, assembly GCF_033115175.1. Lineage (NCBI taxonomy): Eukaryota > Metazoa > Chordata > Mammalia > Lagomorpha > Leporidae > Lepus > Lepus europaeus. The sequence goes on from NC_084833.1 coordinate 3,423,209, forward strand.
ATACAGGCTTGCTGGAGACGCGGCCCAGGGACGGGGCCTCCCTCCCGGTGTAACTCCTTCCCAAACACCCCAGGCCAGCCCGAGCCGAGCGGTCCAGCGCGGGCTCCAGGTGCTGCCTCCTGGAGCCAGCATCCTCTCACCTGTTTGGACAGCCCCGAGGCAGGTGCAGGGTGAATGAATGGATGGATGAAGCGGGAGGGAGAGGCCGCCGTGCCCTGACTTAGCTGGGGACAGCCCCCGCTCCCTGGCCGGCTGGTGGCCCGCTGGGTCTCATACCTCCAGACCAGGGTGGCCGTGCTCACTGCTGGACCCCAAGACCCCTGCGATGCTGGCCCCTGCACCGGGTGGTCAGAGCCCCGGCTCCGCCCGAAGCTCCCGCAGCTGAATCCGGTTACCTCCTCCGAGGAGCAGCCCGCGGGGCTCCACAGCGTGTTCTGAGCTAAGCTCCTGAGCCCCTTGGCCCTCAACCCTTCCCAAGGCCCCCTGCGCCCCACCTGCTCCCCGACTCGGGCCTCCCTGGGCCTCCGCCCCACCCACCCCGCGCATTTCTGGATGGTCCCAGCTCTGCAGCCCTCCCTGTGCTGGTCTCTCGCCGCCTGGATGCAGAGAGGGCCCTGCTCCCGGCCTCCCCCAGGGCCGGAAGCTGGAGAGATAGCCCCCGCCCAGTGGCTGAGTTTCCCGGGACCCCGCGCACGGCCCGTCCGAGCAGGAGGAAAGATGCACGCGCCCCCATGTAGCGTGCAGGATTCTGGGGTGCCCCTGGCCCACGAGGCCACGGGGGGAAGGGGCAGGTGTCTGCCACAGGTGAGGGGGCAGGTGTCTGCCACAGGTGAGGAGGCAGAGCCACGGCACGGACACAGGCAGCCCCTAACCCACCCCCAGACAGGTGCACGGGCAGCCCGAGGCCCCGGGGAAACGCAGCCGGCACAGAACCCCCACCGCTTGTGGGGCTGGGACACGGGACAGGTTGTTCAGACTGTGCCCAGGCCCTGGCCTGGCCCCAGCTCCGGGGTGGATGGGAGGAAGGCCCCGCCCAGAAGTCACTGGGAGCCGGGAACCCCCTGCTGGGCTGGGCTCCGGGAGGCAGCTGCAGGCCAAGCAGGTGGACTTCCCCGTATGGGAGGGAGGGGTGGGGGAGGCTGACCGCTCTTGGCCCCCAGTCTCTGCCCGTCAGGGGCCAGGAGGTCTGCAGGCCCCCAGGCGGCTCGGTGGGCACAGGCGGCCCCCAGGCGGGCTCCCTCTGGCCCCGCCCCAAGCCTGCTCCTGACCTTGACTGGCCTTTCACATCCCCCGCAGAGCCTTTGATCCGCTGGGATCCTTTTCTGCAGATTGGCATCTAATCTGGCTTCCCATCTGATTCGGAAGCGCCCTCCACGCCTCTTTCCGCTGGGTGTTTTCCTAATCCTTGGCTGGCTTAGCGCTCGCGCCTGAGCCCTGCCGGCCCCCTCCCTGCGTCTCTGTACTCCCGGGCCCCAGCAGGTTGTCCGGAGCCCGTATTACCCCTCCCTCGCTCCCCTCCAAGCCCGCCCTGCCCCAGGTGCCGAGCCCCCACAGCCGCGGCCCTGGGGCCCCAGGGGCCATGAGCACGTGCCCACGAGCAGATGAGCAGGCCGAGGTAGGAGCTACTCTCCACTGCCCTGATGACGCAGCAGGAAGGCCTGCCTGTCGACTGGTACGTCCGCCTGCCCTCTGGGGCCCTGACATCCTACTGTCCTCTGAGCTTGGGGCCTGGAAGAGCCACAGTTTATGGAACGCGGTCCAGGCCCTGACGCTGTCCCGGCTTGGAAATCTCAAGCCCCCCGCCCCCACCCAGCCCCCACCCAGCCCCCACCCAGGCACCTTCTCCCCACTCCCAGGTGACCCCGTGCAGGGGAAACAGCGGCCAAGCCCTCCCTCTCCTCGGCCCTCCCTAAGCCATCTCCCCAGCCAGGGAGAGGCGGGCCTGCCGGAGTCTTCCGTGTCGCCCCCACTTCCTATCCCGCTGCCTGTGCCTTTGCTCTGTCCGTGCCCTGGACCCTCCTGCACTCCGGCCGGCCGTGACCTTGGAGGCCATTCCCAGCGGGGGGTGTGCATCGAAGGCCTCGGGCCGGATGCCCACGGGGGATTAAGGGAGTCTACTCTCCGGGAGGCGGGAGCTGTCGGAGCTCCTTCCTGCTTGGGAGGGCGGGGCTCCTTGGGCTCCCGGGCAGCGGCTGGGTGCGCAAGACCCTCGGGCTCCGTGCAAAATGAGAAAGTGAGCCCCTTGCCCAGAGAGGGTGAAGAACTTCCCTGGTGGTGACCGCAGAGCCTTGAGGGGACCCAGGGCGAGCGCCAGACCTCGGGCCCCTGAGGCCCGGGAAGGCTCCAGCATGAGGTCCAGTGCCGTCCCTAGCACCCTGTGTCCTTCGCCCCCCACCAGGGTGGCGCCGCCCATAGCTTGGCGGCTCTCTCCCCACGCCCCCTGGGGAGTGACATCACACATGTCCGGGGGTGGGGGGTGGGAGACGGTCTTCAAAAACTTCGCGGCAAACGCACAGCATGGACAAACTGTGCATGCTTGGACTTCCAGATGTTTTGGCATCAAAGCAAACTCGTGCCAAGCTGCTACGATGCCCCAGTCTCAGCCACACGCTTGCTACACGTGTGTGAGCGTGCACAGGCCCGCTGTCCCCGCCTGGGGACAAGGATGGGGCCTTCTGCACCACAACGCCTTAGCACGCAGGCTGACACCTGCCTAGCATACAGGCGGTGTTTATGAACACCGTGGGAGGTGAGAATGGGGGTCCCGTGTGTGCTGCCTGCGGGACCCTTGGCTGGCGCCTGTCACTGTAGCCGGCTGCCCCTGGTTCCTGGCCGCAAGGTCCAGGAGGGAGCAGGCTCCAGGGTGCTTGGTGCCCGCAGTGCTGGGAATACCCCTGTGCTGGGTTTTCTCCCCTGCCCCAGACACGGAGTCGAGAGTTGCGCGTTTGCTGTGATACCTGAGGAGGTTTGGTCTGGCACTGGGTGAACAGGACTGGAGATGCCGGACCGCAGACAGGGGCACCCTGTGACGTTTAGGGGTGCACAGAGACGGAGACACAGTGGTTAGGGCGCCCCCTCCAGGCCAACAGCCTCATCACCCTGAACCTGCCACCACGATGCCACCGAACAGGGTCCCTGTGCCCAAGACTCACAACAAAACCCATAGCAGGTCGAGGGCAAGCCAAGCTGTGGCAGGCGGCCTCGCCCACAAAGCCAACGCACGCTGGCTCCAGAACCTTCCATGGGCCCCGGGTCACCTGAAATATGTCACTCAAAAGGTGACTTTTGAGCTGGGACCAGAGCATGGGCAGAGCAGGATGAGCGAGGAGGTGATGGGAGGGCCTGGTGTTGTGGCACAGCAGGCAAAGCTGCCGCCCGCCTGCCTGGCGTCCCACGTGGACACCGATTTAAGTCCCGGCTGCTCCACTTCCAATCCAGCTCCCTGCTAATGCACCTGGGAAGGCAGTGGAGGACGGCCCCAGTGCTGGGCCCCTGCACCCACGTGGGAGACCCGGATGGAGCTCCAGGCTCCTGGTGCAGCTCAGGAAGACCCCTGCCCTGCCCCACTGCCCATAGCTCTGCCTTTCGGATAAATAAATATTTACAGAAATAAGGAAGAAGGTGCTGGGAAGGGCGGGGCCTTACGGGGAGGCTGAGGAGAGGCCGGGGTCCCAGTGCAGGGGCAGGGGGCGTAGGGGGAGGGGCTCTGACAGTCTTGAGCTTGGAGCGTCCTCAGCCCTGAGGCTGGCCCCAGGCACGGCCCAGACGACCCAGGATGACCTTGCAAAGCAGCCAGGGCTGTCCCTCATGGAAGGGGCAGTGAGGACCCAAAGAGGCAGCAATCCGAGGTCACATGGTGGATGGGGGAGGGAGCCGGCCTCAGCTGGCCCATGTCTCCTGCCTCCTGGGGGCCCCGGGGAGCACGCTGGGTCCGGAGGGCTCACACCGGCCACCTTGAGATGCAGCCCGGAGCTCAGGTTTCCAGACCTAGAACGGCCAAAGCTTCTCTCTCACGTTGGGCCCTGGGAGTTGGGCTGACATTGTCAGCTCACGTAGCTGTCTCCTCCCCACATTCTGAACCTGATGCAGCAGGTGCTCAGTGAGTGCTTGCGAACTGACTGGGTGGACGGACGGACGGACGGACAGGTGGACAGACGGATGGATGGCTGACTGAACAGACGGAAGAACGGGACAGGTGTCTAGAAAGAGGGATGGATGGATGGTGGTGAGTAGACAGAGTAAGGATGGGTGGGTGGATGGATGGATGGGTGGGTGGATAGGCGGGTGGGCATAGGTGTGTGATTGATGGATGATGGACAGGTGGGTGGATGGATGGAGAGAGGGAGGGACGGGGTGGATGGATGGATGGATAGGTGGATGGATGGATAGGCGGGTGGGTATAGGTGGACGACTGATGGACATGGACAGGTGGATGGATGGAGGGGTAGATGGACGGGGGAAGCAGGCGCTCAGGGAGGCAGGGTGCTGAATTCACGACAGCTGAGGGCTTGGTGGTCTCAGGAGCTGAGCTGGGCTACAGGGAAGACCTCAGCCCCAGCGTCAGGGCTCAGGGGCTTTGGGAAGCGAGGGGAGAGGGGACGAGGGGACGCAGCCAGGCATGTGGGGCCCCAAGGGCCTTCGGGCAGAGGTGTGAGCGGGGCAGGGCCGGGGTTGCTCAAGGCTCCCCCTGCTGCCGGCCGCTTTGTTCCCGAGGAGCAGGCAGTGGACACGCTGTTCCTTCTTTTTTAATAATAGCGTTACTGAGCTGCAATTCACAAACGTGCAATTCACCCGCTCACGCGTGCTTAGCGCATTCACAAAGGTGTATCTCTCACCAGGATCTCCCCAGGAGCTTGTGACCCACCAGGGACGTCTGTACCTGCGAGCAGCCACGCCCTGGCTGCCAGCACCGCGGCCCCGGCCCGCCTGTCCCGGCACTTCCTATCTGGGGGATCGCATGACGTGTGGCCTCCTGTGACCGGGTCATTTCCCACAGAATAATGTCTCCAGGCTTCATCAGCGACACAGCACGGACTCACCCCCCTTCGCGGCCCGGAATCCCATTGTACGCGTGCAACCACTGTTTATCCCTCTGCCTCGCGATGGGCGCGTGGCTGTGTCCACCGGGGCGCTCTCGCGACCGGCGCCACCCTGAACGCGGGTGCACGTGGGCCTGGGGTCCCACTGGGGTGCCCGTGTCTGGGAGCAGACCCCCAGGAGTGGGATCTCTGGCTCAGGCGGCCTCTAAGGCCCGAGAGCCAGGGCGGCCAGGGGGCCCCTGAATTCAGGCCTGGAGAGGAAGTCAGCACGGCGAACAGGAAGGGCCCCTGCCCATGGGGGTGGGGGGGACCCCAGGAGCCCCCTTGATGCCCTTCCCGCAGGGGAGCCTGGGGCAGGGCCAGGCACAGGTGCTCAGCTGGAGGGCACCCAGCCACAGCCAGGAACTCCGTGGAAGGAGGCTGCGGCCAGAGGACTCCCTCGGGGAGGGCAGGAGCGGAGAGCGCAGCAGGCCACAGCCCCTGCCCTGCGCATGGACCCCTCCTCCCGGGCGGGGAAGCAGGGAAGAGGCGGAAGCTCCCATTTCGCTTGGCCTGGACTTGCCGCCTCCTGCCAAGGAGTGGCTGCTGGCTGGGGGGACGCAGCTGGGGGGTTCCGCCACCCGGCGCCCCAGGGCGCACTGCACAGACCCAGGCGGCCCTGGGACCACCGGACATGCGGCGAGTCTCCGACCCAAACCTCGTAGGCAGCACGTCACTCTGCAGAGGGGGTGGGAGAGCAAGGGGTCTGCTCCAGGCACGGCGTGGCCAGCAGGGGGGGCAGGGACCCGAGGGGGTCCTGCAACGGCTGGAGGCTGGAGACCCCGGGGACGGAAACAGTGCCAGTGCCTCTCCTGTCCGTCTTCTGTCTGCCTCTCCAATAAAGGGAGCCAATCAGCAAGTGAGAGCAGGCGCCGGAGCTCTGTATCTGCCCTGGCTCCCGCCGACCACACATGGAGAACATCTGGGGATAAAAATCACATCTGTGCTGAACGTGCGCAGGCCTTCTTCCTGGCCATTACTCCCTGAAGGACACCGGATAACCACCGCGGACGTGGTGTTCCCATGGGGTCCGGGATTACCTCGCGAGGCACGACTTAAAGCCTGGGGCGGGGAGGGGGCGGTACTGTGGCGTAGCCAGCACGGCTTCCACCTGCAGGGCCCGCATCCCGAGTGGGCACCGGATGGAGACCTGGCTGCTCCACTTCCCATCCAGCTCCCTGCTGATGGCCTGGGACAGCAGTGGAAGGGGACCCAGGTGCTTGGGCCCCTGCACCCGCGTGGGAGACCTGGAGGAAGCTCCGGCTCCTGGCTTCCGCCTGGCCCAGTCCCGGCTGTTGAAGCCATCTGGGGAGACCCAGCGATCGCAAGATTTCTCTCTTGCTCTCGCTCTCTTTCTCTGTAATTCTGTCAAGTAAGTAAACCTTTAAAGAAAAACTAAAATCGATGGGACGCTGTGTTCAGGTTCCGTCCATTTGACTTAAGGGACCCGTGCTTCGGCGAGGCCGTAGGACATGTGAGCGCCGAGCCTGCCTTCGCCGCCCTGTGCAGACGCTGGGCCCTGGGAGGAGAGGGGGCGAGGGGCAGGGAGCGCCCACGGGCAGAGGAGTGGGTGGCGGCAGCGTGGGTGCCCCAATGGTGGACTCGTCAGCCGCACAAAGCCCGAATCCTGCGGTCTTCGGGCCGCACCAGAGGACAGGCTGTGGAAGAAGCCGAGCCTGCCCAGAAACCCGCACCTGTGCCGTCTCCCGCACCTGTGCAGCTGGGCTCCGGGACGCGAGGGTGGCCCCCGGGGTGGGGGATCCCCGAGGCCAGGGTCGGGGAGGGACGGCCAGTGCCCAGGCTCAGGGAGGTGGGAGGACGGGGCTCCTGATCGCGGCACAGACCAGGGGACCGTGGCCCGCCACAGGTGGCCGCGTGTTCCATAAACTGGGACGCTGGAGGGGTCCCCGGGGGAAGAACTGGTGCCTCTTTGGGGGGAGGGACGTGAGCTGGGCCAAGTGCCCTGACTTTACCAGCCCGCGTGGAACCCACATCGGAGTCCCACGCTGCACCCAGAAACACGCGTGACGGCTGCGTGCCAATTCAAGTTTTGAAGGCCGGTGGGTGGGGCGGGAGGCTGAAGGGGGCTGGAACAGCGCAGGGAGGGAGGGGCTCCGTGGGCGAAGGGGCCTCTGTGGGGCGCTGTCCCCAGCTCCCAGAACACAGCGTGTGGCTGACCCACCTGCAAGGTCCCTACCACCCAGCCCCGCCGCTGCACGCCCATGGCGTGGCCCGAGGAAGGGGACAGCAGAGCCCGTCTGGGTGAGGGAGCAGCCGGGCAGAGGCCCAGAGGATGACATCAGGCTGCATGGTGTGGGATGAGGAGGTGGCCTCTCCTGTGCCCGCCTGTGACGCTGACCCCGGTGCTGGCTCCGCCTGCCCCCTGCCGCCCCCACAAGCCATGGAGACCGGCGCCCAGTGCTCCTCTGGCTGGAGGGGCTGGGCGCTCAGTGAGTGGTGTGTCAGACCCTGCCCCGGGGGACTCTGACCCATCCCCTCTGCATTCCCAGGTGGGACCCCAGAGGGGCGCCCCAGGCCCCACGGGAGCCCTGCCTGCTCCAAGTGCACAGAGCTTGCCCCCGGGGAAAGCAGGACCCCCAGGAGGAGGGGGGTGGCCGTGGCCCCTGGGCTCCCCCTGGCCTGGGGTCTTTCATCAGTGCTGGGCAGGGTCAGCGCTCTCTCCACGGCCCCCAGACACAACCCCGCCGGCCCCCGGTGCTAAGAGACAAGCAGAGTATCCTGGAGCCCCCACATCCTCTTCCTGTGCTGGGACCCTCCTGCCCCGAGCGCCCCCTGCCCAGCCAAGCCTGCAGCCCCCACCCCAGCGCTGCAGGGCCTGGTCCCCCTGCCTCCACTGCCGATCAGTGCTGGCTCTCTGGACCCAGGAGCTCCCGCGGACCCAAGGCCTGGACTTTGAGGTCCCCCAGACCCAGGTTCAAATCCCAGCCCTGCCACCCAACAGCTGTGCCGCCTGTGCAGGAGCTCACGGCCACTGGGGACCAGGCGACGCCCCCGCCGGCCCGGTGCAGGGTGTGGGGGGAGCTGCTCCCTGGAGCGAGTGAGCCGTGGGGCCGTGGCAGCCCTGGGCATGGGGTGGTGCCGTTCGGGCCTGCCGAGAGCCCGCCACTGGCCCTCCACAGGGCATCCTTGCTGGGGCTTCGCCCGTGAGGCCCGCCCGGGGCACACTCCCCCTGGCACCCGTTGGGTCAGTGGGAACCCGGGCCGCTGTGTCTGACTGCCCTGCCTGTGCCGGCCCTGTGTCCCCGGCGGCTTCCTGAGACCGGCAGGAAGGTGTCACCCGCCCTACAAGCTCAAACCCACAGAGCTGGCGGCCCCACCCCTGCCCCTGGGGACCCTGCAGCCATGGGGCTGGGCTGAAGCTCCCCTGGGCACCGCCGGGGGACGGGAAGGGGGGCGTTTGTCCTCCCAGGATGGGGCCACCTCCTCTCCATCCCCGTGACCCTGTCTGGGTGGGGGCTCAACCCCGGGCGGGGAGGGGGGGGGTGCCATAATCGCCGGCGAGCGAACAGTGGGTTCTGGTGGGATTGAGCCCAGAGCCCTCTGACCACAGAGGACCCTGGCCAGGGGGACCTGAACCCACTCCTAGCCCCCATCTCTGCCTCCCCCCTGGGGGTGTGGCAGGTGGCCAGTGGACTAACAGCCACGCTCAGCGACTCGGCCGGGAGCCATCGGCAGTCACGCGTGGAAATGCGAGGTCCCAGGCACGCTGGGCAAAGCCCAGGAACATTTCCTGCCTTCACACGGCCGAGGGACACCGGGGGGGGGGGGGGGACAGAGCTGAGCTGTGGGGGCTCCCGGGCCCCTTAGCAGGGCCGTGTCTCCCCCCTCTCTCTCTCCAGTGCCCCATTGCCCACTCAGGAGCCCCTAATTTCCTCCCGAGTGGGAGCAGGGGTTGAGACTACCCAGCACCCCTTGAGGACGCCTCGCCCCTGTCTGCGTCCTGTCTGGGTCAGTCACTGGGATTCCCAGGGCGGGGCCAGCGACTCCCCCAGCCCCGCTCCCCCAGGTCCCGTCTGCCCCAGCCCTCCCCTGCTCCCCCTGCTCTCCCCCTGCTCCCCCAGCTCTGCCCCTGCTCCCCCTGCTCCCCCTGCTCTGCCCCTGCTCCCCCAGCTCTCCCCATTTCTCCTCTACTCTCCCCCAGCTCTGCTCCATCTCTCCCCACCTGGAGGAGGGTGTGGAAGTGTACCCTGATAGGGTGGAGGTGTGCCCGGGTGGGGTGGAGGTGCGCCCGGGTGGGGTGGAGGATGTGTGCCCGGGAAGGGTGGATGTGTGCCTGGGAGGGGTGGAGCTGTGCCCAGGTGGGGTGGACGTGTGCCCGGGTGGGGTAGAGCTGTGCCCGGGAGGGGTGGAGCTGTGCCCGGGAGGGGTGGAGGACGTGTGCCCATGTGGGGTGGATGTGTGCCCATGTGGGGTTGACATGTGCCTGGGTGGGGTGGAGGTGTGCCCAGGAGGGGTGTACGTGTGCCCGGGTGGGGTGCAGCTGTGCCCGGGTGGGGTGGACGTGTGCCTGGGTGTGGTGGAGCTGTGCCCGGGTGGGGTGGACGTGTGCCCAGATGAGGAGGACGTGTGCCCATGTGGGGTTGACATGTGCCCAGGTGGGGTAGAGCTGTGCCCGGGAGGGGTGGAGGACGTGTGCCCGGGTGGGGTGTACATGTACCCGGGTGTGGTGGAGCTGTGCCCGGGTGGGGTGGATGTGTGCCCATGTGGGGTTGACATGTGCCTGGGTGTGGTGGAGCTGTGCCCGGGTGGGGTGTACTTGTACCTGGGTGTGGTGGAGCTGTGCCCGGGTGGGATGGACGTGTGCCCAGGTGAGGTGGATGTGTGCCCATGTGGGGTTGACGTGTACCCGGGTGGGGTGGAGGACGTGTGCCCATGTGGGGTTGACATGTGCCCAGGTGGGGTAGAGCTGTGCCCGGGTGTGGTGGAGGACGTGTGCCCGGGCGGGGTGTACTTGTACCTGGGTGTGGTGGAGCTGTGCCCGGGTGGGGTGTACATGTACCCGGGTGTGGTGGAGCTGTGCCCGGGTGGGGTGTACTTGTACCTGGGTGTGGTGGAGCTGTGCCCGGGTGGGATGGACGTGTGCCCAGGTGAGGTGGACATGTGCCCATGTGGGGTTGACGTGTACCCGGGTGGGGTGGAGGACGTGTGCCCATGTGGGGTTGACATGTGCCCAGGTGGGGTAGAGCTGTGCCCGGGTGTGGTGGAGGACGTGTGCCCGGGCGGGGTGTACTTGTACCTGGGTGTGGTGGAGCTGTGCCCGGGTGGGATGGACGTGTGCCCAGGTGAGGTGGACGTGTGCCCGGGTGGGGTGGAGGACGTGTGCCCATGTGGGGTTGACATGTGCCCGGGTGGGGTGGACGTGTCCCCGGGAGGGGTGGAGCTGTGCCCGGGAGGGGTGAGTGCTGCCTCTTGTGCCTCAGTGCCCCTCCAGGTGCAGCAGGCTCCAGAGAGGCCTGGGCGTCCCCAGGACCGAGGTGGACTCCTCGGCGTTTCTCTCCCCCTGGGTGTGGTGGTTGGTTTGGGGACGGGCACGGGGTGCCTGCTAACCAGCAGGGCTGAAGCGAGGCTGTGAGATTAAGTTCCGGTGACAGCATCCGAGTGGCAGTGGCGTGTGTGGCTTCCAACCCAAGGCCCCGGAAAACCGCCTGTGGCCCTTGGGCAGCACCGTGACCCCTGAGTGCAGGAGCCCCCCATCGTAAGGGTAAGAAGTCCCTGGGGGCACTGAGCCACTGAGGTTTGGGGTTATTTGTTACAGCAGCCAAACCTCACCGATTTGAGCAGAGATGGCAAGTCCGTGACACGCACACCAGGGCTCAGAGACAGGCACCCGGGCAGACATCACTAATCCATCCCAGCTACATGCTCCCGGCAGCCTTGCACCAATGGGTCCAAGCCCTGTCAGGCAGGCGAAGACCTTCTGGCTCCCAGATGCCCCACCCTCCACTGCCCCCTTGTCCGACACGGGGACGAGGGGGCCGCCGTCCCCTTGGGGAGAGCCCACTGCAGACCCAGCCCCTCCCCTCCCTCTGTGCGGGAGAGGCAGGGGCCACCCCACATGTCCCCACTGTTTCCCAGGGAGTCACCCCGCCCTCCCGAGGAGCCCCGCCCAAGGTAAGGAGTGGAGCCGTCCAGGGCGGGGACGGAGCGAGCGGCCGCGACCTCTCACAATGGGGCTTTGATCCTCCAAGTGTCACCGGCCTGTGGCTGTGGTTCCCACCGGAGGTGCCAGGGCAGGGGCTCACATGGGCGGCTCCAGGCAGGACCTCGGAGATGGGGTTTTGGAAAGGGGTCGCCGTCAGCTCGGGGCCCGGGGCGGGGAGCAGGCATGGGTGCCCCCGGTGCCATCAGGGGGCAGGAGGAATTCCTGCGGTCAGGAGACAATCGCCCATTCTGTTCCCGGCTGGTGGTGACCACCGCGCACGCAGGAGGCGCCGCCAGGGGCCACGCCCGGGGCTGCCGGGACGCATTATCTCCGCCTGTGCACAGGGACAATGGCCACACCTGCAGCCCGCGCCCCTCCCCCGCGCAGGGAAGGGCCCACGGCTCCAGGTCACCGGCAGGGGCTGGCATTGGGCTGGACCAGCCGTCCTGGGCAGCCTCCCGTAGCGTCCATCGCGGCCGAGCCCCTGCGGCTCTGTCCGTGGTGAGCCCGCGGGCGTGGTCCGTTCTGCAAGCTCCGCCCCCTCCCCACAGCTGGAGCTGCTGCCAATGTCACCTGCATGTCACACGGGGGGGGGGGGGGGAGGGGACACTGAGGCTGGGTCCCCGGGGGGTGCTCTGGCTCCCAGCACCAACCCAGAGCTCTTGGGTGACGCCTCGTGCCCTTCCCACGCCCGCCGCCCGCGGCAGGGACCAGCCCACCACATCGGTCACCGAGCCCTGGCCCCCGGCCGCACAACCGTTTGTCAGGTGGACAGGAAGTAACTGCCAGGCCCGTCCCAAACGCCCCCGTGGCCGACACAGGCAGGATCCGCGTCCCACTTCCCGGACCAGGAAACGAGGCGGTGCCTGCTGGGGGCCCGGGCTCCTCGGGAACTGTGCCTGTCCTCAGGGTCCCCAGCGAGGGCCTCGCGGCAGCCGCCCTGCCCTGCATCCTCCACTCTCACTCCGCCTCGCACGACCACTTTGTGGGGTTCCTGGTGCCGGCTGTGCCAGAACGCCAGCCCCATGGTGGCCAAACACGTCAGCAAGGAGCCCTGTGTCCCCAGGCGACAGGGACTGCCGGGAATCCCCTGGGGACGAGTCCTCCGAGCCTTAGGTGGTGGGCGGGGCCAGGCTCCCAGGAGGTGCGAGGGCCTGGGGAAGGCTAAGGAAGAGAAGAATGAGTCCACCCAGCAGGCCCCAGGGTGTCTGGGACGTTCTAGAACCTTCTAGCACCTTCTCTGAGGGGGAATGGGGGCAGGAATCTGGGTGCGGCTGCTTTGAGTCACAGGCCCCAGGGCCAGACCCGGCCCCCACCCCCACTCCCTGCACCCCTCAAAGGCACGAGTACCCCGAGGGTCAGGCTGGGGTCTGCAGCAGCTGCGGGGGGCCTGAGTGCAGAGGCCTGAGGACCGAATCCCCCCCACTGGACGGGCAGGGAGCCGTCGGGGAAAGGCTCCCTGAACTCCGGCCCCGGTGGAGACAGCTGCTGGTGGCCAGTTCCGTGGGAGAGCCGTGGCTCGAGGGACAAGGTCCCCTCCTCGGCCCCCACAGCTGGGAGGGGCGCTCCGCGGGTAGCTGAGCCTGCATCACTGGCAAGGGTGTGTCCTGGGTGCTGGGGACGCGGCAGGAAGCTGTCACCCAGTGGGGACACACAACCAGCGAGGCCACCACAGTGTCCACCCAGGACACTGGCCATTCAGGACCAGGGGACCCATACAGGCAGGTGGGGGTGGCCAGGACGGCTTCCTGGAGAAAGTTTTTTTTTTTTTTTTAAAGATGTATTTATTTATTTGCAAGTCAGAATTACACAGAGAGAGGAGAGAAAGAGAGAGAGAGAGAGAGAAAGAGAGAGAAAGAGAGAGAGGTCTTCCATCTGCTGGTTCACTCCCAGATGATCGCAGTGCCCAGAGCTGGATCAATCCGAAGCCAGGAGCCAGGAGCTTCTTCCAGGTCTCTCACATGGGTTCAGGGACTTGGGCCATCTCTACTGCTTTCCCAGGCCACAGCAGGGAGCTGGATCAGAAGTGGAGCAGCCGGGACCAGAACCGGCGCCCACATGGGATTCCGGCACTGCAGGCCAGGGTGTTAACCTGCTGTGCCACAGTGCCGGCCCCTTCCTGGGGGACGTCTTCGAGAACCAAAGCTGACCACGCAACAGCTTGGCATCGAGGGCTCTCCCCGGCCGTCCTCCCCGGCCACGTCCTCACCGCCCACGCCCACGCGGCGTCATTGGGCTTCTCTGCACCCGTGGGTCAGCCACCACGGCGTCTGCTGGTCTCCAGGCTGTGCGTGAGCAGCGTGGGGCAGGCTGGGAGGGACAGAGCTGGCCGAGGGTGCCCAGGAGGAGCGGTCCTTGGAAGGGCAGTGAGTGGGCAGAGCCCGGCTCCCCAGGGCAAGGCCACCTGAACAGCCTTGTGTCACGGCAGTGAGGGGCGTTCCGCCGAGCCGCACGCTGTCACCTCTGCCACACTGTCTCTAACCTGCAATCCACGCAGGGAGTGGCGGCAGGAGCGGAGGGCCGGGGACATCTCCCGGGGGCCGGCTACCCACCATGCGCCTGCCCCGAGGGGCGGGAGCAGCTCTCACTCTTGGCCTGCAGTGACCCCCCTTCCTTGCTGGCCACCCCACTCTTCAGGACCAGGCTCTGGGGCCCCCGCCCCTGTGAAGCCTCCCTGGGCTGCCCGGGGCTGACTGGGTTCCTTGGGGCTCCCACTGCACAGTGTGGAGCCCGTTCCATTGCAATGCTTCTTCCTCAATCTTCAGGATGGGGCTGACAACGACTCAGGACAAAGACCACAGCTGACCACACGTGTCCCCAGCACCCTGGGAGCAGTCTGTCCCGGCATTATTTATGTTCAGTAAGCATCGATGTGGACACTGTGGGTGGCCAGATGTGTGTGGGTGGTTGTGAGGATGGGCGGGTGGGTGAGGGGACAGGTGGGTGGGTGGAGAAGTGTATGCATGTACTGGCGGGTGGAGGAGTGGGTGGATGGACACATGATGGGTGGATGGACCTGTATGGGTGGTTATGAGGATGGGTGGGTGGGTGGGTGGGTGGATGTATGGACAGTGGATGGGAAGATGAGTTGGTAGTTGGGTAATATGGATGGGTGCATGGATGGGTGGGTGGGGGGATGGACAGATGAGCAGGTGATAGGTGGGTGGGGGGATGGACGGATGGGTGGGCAGGCAGGTGGGCGGGTAGATGGGTGGACAGACGGAGGAGTGGGTGGGTGGACGGGCAGCTGGCTGGGCAGCTGAAGAGATGAGCAGACGGATCGAGGAGAGCTCTTCCTGTGTCTCCTCTACACAGTAGCTACTGGGGATCCTGATGTCTGAAGCTGACAGGGACCTCAACCCCCCTCCAGGCACACCCCTGGGGCAGCGAAGCCTGAGCCACCAGCTCCGGCACACGGCCTGGATCCCAGCCGGGAAAGACTCCAGGCTCGGGAAGACCTGCCTGCCGACAGCCACAGCCCCGCAGCCTGGCCGGCCTGCTCTCCCCGCCACACGCGTGACACAGGCCGTCTGGCCACAGGAGGCCCGCGTGCCCCTGACACCAGGAGCTTGCTGACACAGGGCAGCCTGCGTGACCCCCACCCGGGGCAGGTCAGCAAGGCCGTGCAGCCCGGCTTCCTCTGGGATCTCAGCCCGGGCTGGGCAAGAGCAGGGCCTGGTACCCCCCCCACCTGGCTCACCTGCTGCTGCCATCTGCTCTGCCCCGCCCAGCCCCACACAGCCCCGCCCAGCCCCTGCCCCCGGCCTTTGCTTCCACAGCCGCCTTTGTGGGGAATGAATCCCGCAACAGCTCTGGCTCCGTCTGGGAGGATGGGCGGCACCCCGTGCAGGTGCACCTGGGCAGGAGCAGGAACCCCCACCTGCTGCCCCCAGGTCCAGTCCCGGGTCTCCTGAGCACACAGCAGGGCTGGGGGCTGGAGGCTGGGGGCTGGGGTTGGGGCTGGGCCTGGCTGCCAGGGCTAAAGATTTACACAGACCCTCCCGCAGGTTCGCAGAAAACAGAACTTTAAAAGTTGACTTCGGTGCAAAATCGTGGAAGTTCCCACGTTGTCTGCTCCTAACCTGCACCTTCCAAACCCTCTTCAAGCCCCCGCGTGCACTCCGGGTGATTGCGGGAGGAAAAGGTGATATTCCAAACCCAACCGAGGGCAACAAGAGGCATCGGAGCCACGGCAGGGCCGGACCGCGGGCATCGGAGCCACGGCAGGGCCGGACCGCGGGCATCGGAGCCACGGCAGGGCCGGACCGCGGGCATCGGAGCCACGGCAGGGCCGGACCGCGGGCATCGGAGCCACGGCAGGGCCGGAACCGCGGGGAACGAGCCGTGAATGAGCTCGTGGCCGCACGCTTTTTAAAGATCACACCGGCTTTTTTTTAACCTTTATTTATCTGAAAGTCAGAGTGACACAAAGAGACAGAGACAGAGACAGAGGCCTTCCATTCGATGGTTCACTCTCTAATTGGCCATAACTGCCAGAGCTGTGCCCGTCTTAAACTAGGAGCCAAGAACTTCCTCCAGGTCTCCCACGCGGGTGCAGGGGCCCAAGGACCTGGGCCATCCTCCACTGCTTTCCCAGGCCACCGCAGAGAGTTGGAACAGAAGTGGAGCAGCCGGGTCTCAAACAGGTGCCCCTAGGAGATGCCAACGTGGCCAACAGTGGCTTCACCAGCTACACCACAGTGCCACGCTCCCACACACACACACACACACTCTGTCCCTTTGTGTGACGATTTTGTAACATGAAAACCATGTCTCTCCCTCCTCCAGCGTGTCTGATTCAAACTTTACGATTACAAAAAATAAAGAGCCTGTTCTCGATAGCCCAGAAGCTTCTCTCCATCTGCCATGTCCTCGCGCCTCCCTGCGGGGAGGGGACCTGTCTGGGAGGCTCCTCCTCTTGGTGACCGCAGAGGGCCAGCGGGCGGGCCCCACAGGTCCTCGCCACACCTGGCCATGCAGGGATCGGCAGCCTGGACAGGGAGCTCAGCGGGGACTTCCCGCCTCTCTCCTTGGCTCGAGAGGAAGAGTCTGGGTGCCCACAGCCCAGGGCAGGGAAATCCTTGGCCAACCCTGAAAGGGACCCACGCAGACCAGGGCCTGGGGGTGCCTCTGCCTCCAGGGTCCCCTTCCACAGCCAGGCCCGGGCCTGACCCTGCCTCCCCCGCAGGAAGTGGCCTGAAGCTTCCGCTGGACGGGCAGAGGGGACAGAGGAAGACACCCTGGTGAGGGCCTCCACAGCCTGCAATTCCTGACCCCGCCACATGGAGGCGCTCACTCCCATGCTGAGCAGCAGCTGGGGATTTTCCCCAAGTGTGGGACGGGTCCAGGCCCCAGGTGTACCAGAGAGGAGCTGCCCATCCTAGGCCCCTGCCCTACAAGTCCTGGGGAGCACGACCCGGGCCTCACTCAACCGCCCGCTGCTCCCAGGAAACTCCCCGCTCTGCGGGGCTTCCTCCCTGCCCTGCTGAGATAAGCGTGCCTGGGGGAGGCGGAGAGCGGGTCTCTGAACCCCACCAAGCTCCACGGAGCCAGGACAGGGCAGGCCCCCCACCCAGCCCATCTCATCAGTCTCATCAGGACACCCGTGTGGTCCCCATGGTTCACGCTCGAGCGGCTGGCGAGGAGCAGCAGCCTCCGCCCGCAGGCTCCGCCCCCTTGGAACGAACCAACCTCCAGGTCAGCTGTGTGGCCAGGTGGAGCCTCTTCCCCCCTGCTGTTGTCCGCTAAGCACTGGAACTTCCGCGGCTCTCACGCGCGTCACAGGGCCCAGGGTCCCAGGTGGGCGGGCGGACAGGCCTGGGTCCCTCCATCTAAGGCACTGGGCCCCTGTGGCTCTCACGCCCCGGCCCAGGGTCCCAGGCCCCAGGTGGGAGGGAGGACAGGCCTGGGTCCCTCCATCTCAGGGACTGGGCCCCCGTGGCTCTGGAGACCCAGGGACCCTGCACCTCCTCCTTTCGCAGCGTCAGGTGAAGGCACACCTGTGCCCCCCCCATCCCCAGGATCTCACAGCAGGTGCCAGGTCCTGACAGCAGCCTGGGCCGTCCCCACTCCACGGACCCCCGTGTGGCGCCCGGGGAGTGAGCGGGCACCCCCACACTGCACACTCCCACGGCGCCTCCCCACTCCAGTCCCTGGGGAGGAACCTGAGGATTCAGCCCCTCCCCCAACCACCTCTGACGGGAAACCCCAGGGAGGTGTGGGTCCCCTCCCGCTGTCCCCGCATGGATGCACTGGATCAGTCGCGCCCGTGTGGGCTGCCAGGGCCCACCCACGCCAGCAGAGGAGGGCGGGGAGCAGATCAGGTGACCTGTGGGGGGGGGGGGGCGGTCCAGATGGACCCAGCACAGCGGGAGGCGCTGCCTTTGATATCCCATCCCGCCGGGGTCAGTCCCTCCTGCCCGCCTGCCTTAAACAAACCACAGCCCAAGCCGGCAATCAGGCCCACTCTCCACTCTGCCGGCTCCGCGGCACACGCAGACCCCCCCCCCCCACCCCGGTTTCTGGAAACTTCTGTGCCAAAGGGAAGCGGGGATTGGCTGTTAGCGCCCAAGTGGTTTCCAGCAAAGCGGCCTGGATGGAGTCGTCTGGTTTTGCAAAGAAGCAAGGGCCGCCCCAAGCCCTCGCCTGGCCCCGTTCCCTCCCCCTCCCCACAGTGGGAACCCACACCCCTGCCCAGGCCCCAGCTAGGGGGGTAGGGAGCCAGGCCTGCCGGCCTCGGCCTCCGGGGGGCGTGACGGCGGCAGGGGGCTCAGGCGCCTCCCTCCCCGGCCAGAGTCTCGGTTTTCCCGTCTGTAATGTGGGAGCTGCACTCCCGCTGCCTGCCTGGCGTGGGCGTCTCGGACCTTTACCCAGCGTCCCTCTGAGCCCCCTGTCAGGCCCTGCGCGGCCCAGGGTGGAGAGGCCCACGCCAGCATACGGCCGAGGTGGACAGGGGCCCTTCGGGAGGCTCCGGGAAGCAGACCCCCGGACTGTCTCAGCCCGCCCTCACCCCTGGGGGGGAGCGGACCCCGGGACTGTCTCAGCCCGCCCTCGCCCCTGGGGGGGAAGCGGACCCCGGGACTGTCTCAGTCCCCCCCCCCCCGCCCTCACCCCTGGGGGGGAGCGGACCCCGGGACTGTCTCAGCCCCCCCGCCCCTGGTGGGGAGCGGACCCCGGGACTGTCTCAGCCCCCCCCGCCCTCGCCCCTGGCGGGGAGCGGACCCCGGGACTGTCTCAGCCCGCCCTCGCCCCTGGGGGGGAGCGGGAACACGATAACCCGCGCCATCTCCCAGCTGCACCAAATCAAGCTTAGGAAAAGCAGGGGCCGGCGGGGCGCAGAGGGCGAACCCCGCCTGCGGGGCCGGCGTCCACAGGGGCGACGTCCATGTCCCAGTCCCTGCGGCTGGGCAAGCAGCAGGACGTGGCCCAGGTGCTCGGCCCCGCACCCACGCGGGAGACCCGGCGGAAGCGCCTGGCTGCTGTCCCGCGCAGCTCCTGCGGCCTGGGGAGTGAAGCAGCGGAGGGCGGCCGCTCTGTCTCGCCCTGTACCTCGTCTTCCAGTAAACAGGTGAACTGTTCAAACGGGGAGCTGAAGACACCCTAGGAGAAAGGGGGCACAGCGAGGACCCCAGGAGACTGAGAACGCACGCAGGGCGGCCGTGACCTGCCGCCCACCAGGGGAGAGCGGGACGCAGGGGGACGCGCGGGCCTCTCGGGCACAGATCCCACCACGGTCGGGAGCGCACCGGCCTCTCTCGTGCCCAGGTCTCACCACGGTCAGGAGCGCGCCGGCCTCTCTCACCCAGGTCAGGAGCGCACCTTCCCCTCTCTACTGCCCAGTTCCCACCACGGTCAGGAGCGCACCTGTGTCTCTCGTGCCAGTTCCCACCACGGTCCGGTGCATGCCAGCCTCTCGGACACGGTCCCCACCACAGTCAGGAGCGCACCTGCCTCTCTCGCCCAGTTCCCACCACGGTCGGGAGCGCACCTTCCCCTCTCTCTCGCCCAGTTCCCACCACAGTCGGGGCGCACCTTCCCCTCTCTCTCGCCCAGTTCCCACCACGGTCGGGGCACACCTTCCCCTCTCTCCTGCCCGGTTCCCACCACGGTCGGGAGCGCACCTTCCCCTCTCTCCTGCCAGGTTCCCACCACGGTCGGGGCACACCTTCCCCTCTCTCTCGCCCAGTTCCCACCACGGTCAGGGCGCACCTTCCCCTCTCTCTCGCCCAGTTCCCACCACGGTCGGGCGCACCTTCCCCTCTCTCGTGCCCGGTTCCCACCACGGTCGGGCGCACCTTCCCCTCTCTCATGCCTGGTTCCCACCACGGTCAGGGCGCACCTTCCCCTCTCTCATGCCTGGTTCCCACCACGGTCGGGGCGCACCTTCCCCTCTCTCTCGCCCAGTTCCCACCACGGTCGGGCGCACCTTCCCCTCTCTTGTGCCCGGTTCCCACCATGGTCGGGGCGCACCTTCCCCTCTCTCGTGCCCGGTTCCCACCACGGTCGGGGCGCACCTTCCCCTCTCTCCTGCCCGGTTCTCACCACGGTCGGGGCGCACCTTCCCCTCTCTCCTGCCCGGTTCTCACCACGGTCGGGGCGCACCTTCCCCTCTCTCCTGCCCGGTTCTCACCACGGTCGGGGCGCACCTTCCCCTCTCTACTGCCCGGTTCCCACCATGGTCGGGGCGCACCTTCCCCTCTCTCTCGCCCAGGTCTCACCACGGTCGGGGGCGCACCTTCCCCTCTCTCGTGCCCGGTTCCCACCGCGGTCGGGGCGCACCTTCCCCTCTCTCTCGCCCAGGTCTCACCACGGTCGGGGCGCACCTTCCCCTCTCTCCTGCCCGGTTCCCACCACGGTCAGGGCGCACCTTCCCCTCTCTCTCGCCCAGTTCCCACCACAGTCGGGGCGCACCTTCCCCTCTCTCTTGCCCAGTTCTCACCACGGTCAGGGGCGCACCTTCCCCTCTCTCCTGCTCTGTTCCCACCACGGTCAGGGGCGCACCTTCCCCTCTCTCCTGCTCCGTTCTCACCACGGTCGGGGCGCACCTTCCCCTCTCTCTCGCCCAGGTCTCACCACGGTTGGCAGCGCACCTTCCCCTCTCTCCTGCCCGGTTCCCACCGCGGTCGGGGCGCACCTTCCCCTCTCTCCTGCCCGGTTCCCACCACGGTCGGGGCACACCTTCCCCTCTCTCTCGCCCAGTTCCCACCATGGTCGGGGCGCACCTTCCCCTCTCTCTCGCCCAGTTCTCACCATGGTCGGGGCGCACCTTCCCCTCTCTCGTGCCCGGTTCCCACCACGGTCAGGGCGCACCTTCCCCTCTCTCTCGCCCAGGTCTCACCACGGTTGGGAGCGCACCTTCCCCTCTCTCCTGCCCGGTTCCCACCACGGTCAGGGCGCACCTTCCCCTCTCTCTCGCCCAGTTCTCACCACGGTCGGGGCGCACCTTCCCCTCTCTCTCGCCCAGGTCTCACCACGGTCGGGAGCGCACCTTCCCCTCTCTCCTGCCCAGTTCCCACCACGGTCGGGGCGCACCTTCCCCTCTCTCTCGCCCAGTTCCCACCACGGTCAGGAGCACACCTTCCCCTCTCTCGTGCCTGGTTCCCACCACGGTCGGGGCGCACCTTCCCCTCTCTCTCGCCCAGTTCCCACCACGGTCGGGGCGCACCTTCCCCTCTCTCATGCCCAGTTCCCACCACGGTCGGGGTGCACCTTCCCCTCTCCACAGTTCCCACCACGGTCGGGGCGCACCTTCCCCTCTCTCTTGCCCGGTTCCCACCAGCCGCGCCTCCTGGCGTCCAGGTGGCTGGCAGCCCCAGGCCCGTCGGGGCCGCCTAGCCCAAGCGGGCGAGGGCTGTGGGAGGGGCGGTGCCTGGCCCGTGAGCCGCGGACACTGGGGCCTCTGCGGGTTTCCCCACCTCACCGGCCCCACACCGGACACCCCAGCTGCCCAGCTCCCGCCCCTGCACGCCCGGCACACGGAACCCAAGACGCTTGCCCCAATCCACCAGATTCCAAGGCAAACATTTAGGCGGCAAACCAGGGGTAACAGAAGAGGGACAGGAGAAACACCTGGCAGACGACGGCCAAATGGGGCGTGCAACCGGCAAACCCACGAGGCTTCCCGACCCCCAGGCGGCGTCCACGGAGAACATTCTCGAAGGCAGACGGGGGCAGGCAGGCAGGCACCTGTCCCCGGCGGTCCGGCCTAGGGCGCCGCGATGGCCGCGGGCAGAGGGCAGCTTTGTCCGGCCGGCCAAGCACTGCGAGGTTTCCGGTTGTGCCCGCTGCGCTCTGCCGGACGAGCCCGTGGCCAGAAACGCAGGGTTCAAGGGCGCCCGCCCCCTCCTCCCGGCTGACCTCAGCCCTGTCCAGGCCAGGGACCCCCAGACCCAGCAAAACGCCCAGCAGGCGACGGTCTCACCCTGGCTAAAGGCCCCAGGGCCAGAGACGGGGGCCTGTCCGAGAGGGAGGTGGCGATGGCCGTGCGGGCGGAAGCCAGGAGTCCCAGTGGAGGGCGCAGAGGAACTCTGGGCGCCCTGGTCCTGGGTGCCAACCTCCTGTCCTCACTAGGTGAAATCTGCCGGCTGCCGTGGCCCGGTCTCCGCCCGGGACAGCTGCGCCCACCACACAGGGCCCTGAGGCTGTGGCTCCCTTCTGCTGGCCGCGGCACGTGACGCCGCCCCGGGCAACCAGCCCTAGGTCTCAGTGATTGGTCAGGTCGGGCCACGTGGTCCAGTCCCAGCCAATGAGGCTCTTCCTCGGGAATTCTGGGAGAAGACGCTCGCTCGCTCCCGCAGGGCACAAGACGCCCGCTGCGGCCGCCATCTTGTGGCCGCCATCTTGTGCCCGCCGGGAGCGAGCCAGGAAGGAAGGCCCCGGGGGCCGGGAAGGCCAGGCCCTGCGGCCTGCGGAGCCCGGCCCAAGCCTCGGCTCCGCCCCGCGGCTGCGTCCCGCTGGAGCCGGGGAACACGATGGCTGAGGAGGCCGCAGGGCCGCCCGTGCGCGGCGCCCTGGGCCCGGCCTGGTCCTCGGGCCGCTCGCTCCGCCTGCGTCCTGGCTGATGGGTTTAATTTATTGTAGGAAACCCTTAAAGGCGCAGGGGCTCACAATAGGCATAAAGCAGGCATTTAGGCGGCCTGAATGGAGTTGAGATTTACTGTCTGCGCCAGACGCGATCTGTGTCCCCGAGTCATCTCAGCGCGCATTGGCCACGACGGTCTCGACAGAAGACGCGGGCGAACAAAGCAAGTCCACTTCAAAAGGAACTTTGTGGAGGAGTTTGAGATGGGCCCCGGCGCTGACGGATCGCAGGTCCATGCTAATGAGGGCGGGCAAATGCCCGTTTGATGGACCCCGAGAGGGGCCGGGGAGCCGGAGACGGGACAAGGCCCCATTGTGCGGGCCGCGGGGCCGGGGGCTGCCCTGCGAGGGCCCCGGGCCCCCCTGGCTCTGGCTCCCTCGGGGGCCCCACCCCGGGGCTGGAGGACCCGAGGTCCTGACCCTGGGACCCGCAGGCCCCTGCTGGACACAGGGCCCCGCAGCACCCAGTCCTGCACCTGCCGCCCCCTCCCCTGGGGTCGGACCCTGGCACTCCCAGACCGCACCCCGCAGGTTCTGAAGCCGGGAGGGGGCCCGCAAACACCCCAGCGGACAGGCACCGTGGGCTGGCCGCCCCTCGCCCCGTCCCACCGTGTGCCCGCTCTCACCTTCTCCCTCTCCGGACCCCCAGGTCGGCCAGGCAGGAGCAGGTGCAATCATGAAGGCCCCGGGAAGAGGAGGCGGGGCGTCTCCCAGCCTCGCCGCTCAGGGGCGGGGTCCCACGTGCAGGGCACCGCGGCAAGGAGAGGCCGGGCGTGGGACCTGCGACCTGTGACCCCTTCTGCAAAGGCCTCAGTGTCCACACCTGAGTGTGCCAGCGCCTTCCTGCCCCGCGCTTCAGCCTGGTCTGTGCACCTCCCGGACCATGTCCCCTCCCCAGCTTAAACCTTGGGGCGCGTCCCCGCCCTCCCACCCCCTAGCTGGGCGCCATCCTCACGGGGCCCCCGAGGGCCTGGCCTGCGGTGCCTCCCGCAGTGAGCGCCCTGAGACCCCTCCACTCCGGCTCTGCACGGCGTCAGCGCCCTTGCAGGGAAGTGGCCTGCTGCCCTGCGCTCGCCTGCCGCCCCCAGCCGGGCCAGGCGGGCTCAGGGCAGCGGGGGCTGGGCCCCAGCAGGCTCTGAGCTCAGGCGCGCTCCCTGGACACGGGGTCCCTGGGTGTGGCCCAGGCAGGGGCCACGTCCTCGTCCCTCCGTTCACACACCCCGGGGCCGAGCGCCGTGCCAGTCCGGGTCGGGTGTGTGATGCCACACGGTGGGGGCCAGTTTGCCGAGGGACGTAAGTGCACCGAGGACGCCGAGACACCGGCTGCGTCTCCTCCAGGGAGACGGGGCTCTCGCTCTTGGAACGAGACGGACACGAGAAAAAGACGGACTCGAGAAAAAGACGGACAGGAGAAAAAGACGGACACGAGAAAAAGACGGACACGAGAAAAAGACGGACACGAGAAAAAGACGGACTCGGCCAGCATCGGGAACGAACGGGGGCGGCACCGAAACAGAGCCTGGATGGTGCCGGCGAGCTTCCCAGCGGCCCGAAACCGCCGGCCGCTGCAGGGCCTGTAACTACTGGGCAGGCACAGCGGGCAGTGCAGGGCGCTGCCCCCAGGCCTGAGGCCGGTGGCTTCCCGAGGGATTCTCTCCCGTGTTTGCCGAGGACCCGTGGCATTTGCTACCCGTTCTTCCCCTGAAGACACACGAGGACGGGCGGGTACCAGTCTGCTCCCCGACACGGCCATGGCTCTGACACCAAAGCCAGGCAAACGGACAAAAGGCGGGGGAGGCGGAATCCACGAACATCCCTCACTAACGCGCCCAAAAAATCCCGTAAAGACCACCAGGAGATGGGATTCAAAACGTAAAGCAGGGCCGGTGCTGTGGCGCAGCGGGCAAAGCCGCCGGCAGCCGGTATGAGAGCGCTGGTTCCAGTCCCGGCTGCTCCACTTCCGGTCCAGCTCCTGGGAGAGCAGCAGGACATGGCTATGTGCTCCAGCCCCTGCACCCACGTGGGAGACCAGGAAGAAGCTCCTGGCTCCTGGCTTCAGCTTGGCCCAGCCCTGGCCGTTATGGCCATCTGGGGAGTGAACCAGTGGATGGAAGACCTCTCTCTCTGTCTCTGTCTCTGTCTCTCTCTCTCTCTCTGTCTCTCTCTCTCTCTCTAACTCTGCCTTTCAAATGAATAAAACCCTAAAAAAATAGAATGTGTGAGAACAGGTGGAGCCAGCGACTGAATTCCTGTGTGTTTCCTGCCAGAAAAGTAGTCTGATGTTCCCACAGAAACTTGCACACAAATATTTATTTATTTGAAGTCAGAGTTACCGAGGGAGAGAGAGGTCTTCCATCTGCTGGTTCACCCCCCAGATGGCTGAATGGCCAAGGCTGGACCAAACCTAAGCCAGGGTCTCCCACGCAGGTGCAGGGGCCCGAGGACCCCGGGCCATCTTCCACTGCTTTCCCAGGCCGCAGCAGAGAGCTGGGCTGGAAGTGGAGCAGCCGGGACTCGAACCAGCGCCCATACGGCTGGGGCACCGCAGGCCGTGACTATTGGCCAAGCCCCAGCACCACCCCTGTATTGCTTACAGCTACGTGTGAGTTTGCAACAACACAGAATGTTTAATCTTCCAAAAGGGTCTCTGCAGCCAGAAACCAGAAGAGGGGCTGGGAGCGGGGGTGGGGGGCGGAGTCTCCGCCTACGGTGCCGGCATTGCGTGTGAGCGCCGGCAGAGCCGGATGGGGCTCCTGGCTCCTGGCTTCCGCCAGGCCCCGCCCTGGCCCTCGCGACTTTTTGGGGTGTGAACCAGCAGATGGAAGATGTCTGTCTGTCTCTCTCTCTCTCTCTCTCCCTCTCCCTCCCTCTCTCTCTCCCTCTCTCTCCCTCTCTCTCTCCTCTCTCTCTCCCTCCCTCCCTCCCTCCCCCTCCCTCTCTCCCCCTCTCTCCCTCTCTCTCTCTCCCTCTCTCCCCCCTCCCTCTCTCTCCCTCTCTCCCTCTCTCTTCCTCTCTCTCTCTCTCTCTCTCCCTCTGTAATGGAGCCTGTCAAATACAGAAAAGAAAGAACCCAGCGCTGATGCAGACGCCACCATGGGTGAATCTGGAAAGATGCTGACCCGCAGCGGTAACCATGGTGATGAGAGGAGCGCGCCCACACTCCGCCCATGGTCCCTGGCGCACAGAGGCCCAGGTCGGGGTGGAGGCTGTGGTGGGCGGCGCCCCGTGGTGGGAGGGAAGGTGAGGAGCCCCCCACCCCCGGGCCGGCCCCGGGCTGTCCCTGCGCTGGCGTGGGCAGCATTGGTGCCTGCCGAGGAGTCCCAGGGCCCAGCTCCACCCCGGGAGCAGGAGGAGGAGGTGAGGTCATTCAGGCGAGGGGAGTGGTCTGGGCTCTGTCCCCGGAGTGGGTGAATTAGCCGGAGCTCCGGGATTCCTCTCTCCCCGGCTTCCTGGAGGCGGTGTTGGTGCTGTCCCCACGCGGTCGCCTGTGGCCGCTCAGCACCTGGGCTGTGATTTCAGAGGCTTTAATTCAAAAAAAGAAAAAAAGAAACCTGTAAAAGCTCTCACTAGGAGTGAGGAGCAGGGGTAAGGCACCGCCCACGACGCCGGCGTCCCGCGTGGGTGCAGATCCGATCCCCGCTGCTCCCCTTCCGACCCAGCTCCCTGCTGATGTGCCTGGCCGTCGGGGACCCGGCCCCAGCAGCTGGCATTAGCCGGTCGCCTCGCTGCCCTGCAGGACAGCCCTGGCCTGGGCCCCTCGCTGGCCCCTTGCTCTGCCAGGAGCTCAACCCCCGAACCGCTCCCGGCTCAGCGCCTCCAGGCCCCTGCGCCCCAAAGCCTGGTTCCTGGTGACAGGAGCTTCTCATTGCCCAGGCACCAGAGCCCCTGGGGGCAGGAGAGCGGGGGTGGGGTGGGGGTCCCTGCAGCCCTCCAAGGAGCTACAGTGAATCGCACATCGGGAGGAACGTGGCAGGGCTCTGGTCTACACGCCTCTCACTCAGGAGCACCGAGACGCAAGGCAGGGCGTGCTGGTTTAGCCGACGGGGCCTCGGCAGAGCAATCGGCCCCATTCCGCCACCTACGTCCCCTCCCCCGCCGTGCCTCAGTTTCCCCTGCAGCGCAGCATGGGGGAATCCAGAGGCCTCGCTGACCTCACGCCCACCTGGGCGGAAAGTGAAGCCCAGGGACAGAGGCCGGGGCTTCCCAGGCGGTGACATGGCCCTGGGCCAGGGGACGGCCCCTGGGCTCCACGGCAAACAGATGGCCACAGTCAAACGGGCCGCTTGGCACAGCAGGCCAGCCGAGGCTGGGCACACTGGCACCGAGCTGGCCGGCCCCTGGTCAGCCGTCTGCAGGCCAGGGCTTGCTCGGGGCCCGGCCTCCCCCTCTCCTCCTTGGGATCTCTCTCCGGGAATGGGGGCCTCAGCCACAGGAGGACACATGTCCCCGAGTGACCTGCCCAGGCTCGGGACCAGGATGGCCAGGCCCTGGCAGCTCGGGAAAACCAGCGGCGCCAAGGCCACCCACGAGCCCGCGGCCTCCCGAGGGCTCCTTGCACCCCTCATGCTCAGCTGGCTGTCGGCTGTGGCCGGCGGGGTGGCCGGGGACAGAGGGCAGGGGGCATTCAGGAAAGGCTGTGACCACGGCCATGTGGACGGAATGCCCTGGGTCCCAGGGCCAGCCCCGCCGCACCCCGGCTGTCTTATTCCAAGCAAGCTCTTTCTTCCTCCTCGGCCACACTTTCTCTATCTGTGAAATGGGCACGATGCCGGGGCCTTGCCTTTAGGGATGATGTGAGCCCCACCTAAGGAAGGGAGCGCTAGGGCGCTTCTGCTGAGAGTGAAAGTGGAGAGGGGAGGAAAGGGGAGGGGAGGGGAGGCGAGGGGAGAAGAGTGCAGGGGAGGGCTCTACCCCTTCCAGAGCTGTCACCTGTGCTGGCCGCCCCAGGTCCTGGGGCGAGGGTCCCCGTCCCGGCGGGTCGCTCTGCGGCACAGGGCGTGGGGATCCCGGCACCGTGTTGGGAGTCTTCCCTCTCCCTGAATCCCCCGGCGCGCTATCAGGCCGTGACTCATGGGACGCCGCCGGGACTTGAATGAAGGCGGCGCAGGTTTCCAAAGCCCAGGGTGGGGTTCTTAAGCCTCTGGAAGTTTCTCGCATCAGAACCAGCTGACACACTCATACAGGAGCGTGGTTTTTCCCAAGGAAGCGTCTCGCACAGCCGGGGGCAGGCCAATCGTCCCTGGGCGGCTTTGATCACCACGGCTGTCAGCTGCCCTCCTGGGAACCCTGGGGTTCCGCCCCCTCCTGGAGACCAAGGGCTCCTGCTGTCGCACCATGGGCTGCTGGTTCTCTTGGTGCCTTTCCAGGGCCTGGGGCGTGTGCCGGGCAGCCTCGGGGACTGGGCCAGGCCGACGGATCGGGATCGGAGGCCCCAGAAACCCGGCCCCCTGCCCGAGGCTGCTCGCACCAGCCACGTTCGTGACAGCCAGCCCCTCGCCCCCGGCCGTGAGCCTGCCACACTCCAGGCTCCGTGTCAGGGTCTGGTGGTTCAGATCTCAGGGCAGCCCCATGAGAACCCTCGTGGTGGTGTCTCTTGTGCCCATTTTGCAGGTGGGAGAACTGAGACTCGGAGGAGTGCAATGACACAGCCAAGACGTCATCTCTTCAAAGCGATAGAGCCAGGACTTGAATGCCTGCCTGTCCGGCCCGAGCATCTACCCTGCCAATGCCTGCGATGGTCACTCTAGCCTGGGGTGAGACTGGGAGGGCTCTGAGAACCGAGGACCTTCACAGAGTTCCCGCAGAGTGCGCTCTGATACACCTGCGCGTGGACTTCCAACCTTCACAGCCACGCGCTTGTCTTCTAAGTCCATGTCCTGCAAACTTTTTGAAGGACCCTTGTGTGGATGTATGGATGGGCAGGCGGATGATGGACAAGTGGGTGCGTGGCCAATGGATGGACAGATGGGTGGGTCCTGATGGACAGATGGGTGGGTGACGGACGGATGGAGGGATTCGGGGTGGGTGGTGCTGTTCAGATTCCTTCTGTCGCTAATAGCCCAGCCACCTCTGCATGGGCATGGGCCCAACGGCCAAGACGGGCCCTCGAGCCGGGCTGGAGCTGGAAACACAGCCAGCCTCCCTGAGACCGGCCTTTGTGCCAGAGGAGGGCCGGCGGGGAGGTGGTGGTGGCTCCCGGCCAGCAGACACAAGCTGTCTCCCGCTGGCCCTGTGGGGTTCGAGTCCTGGCACCCTCCCATCCCGGCTGGCCAAACGGCCTTGGGCATGTCACCCGGGCTCTCCACGCCGTGGCTTCTGTTCTGTACGTGGGAGTAGCAGGGGTCCTGCCCGTGGCCGTGGAGAAATCACCATCACTGGTGGAGACATCGGGCCTCAGAGTGCGGAGTTCTGCAGTCCCCGGGGCCCCGGGCTGAGACCCCGCCCTGAGATGCACGTGCAGTGGGAAGACCCCAAGGCTCCCTGCAAATCTCGGCCCGCCTGGTTCCGGTTCCGGTTCCAGGAACGCCTCTGGTCACTGAGCACCTGTGGGCGGGACGAACCTGCGTCAGCAAGGAGCGGGAGCCAGGGCTGACCTGGGAGAGGGGCGAGCTCCCCGCCCCCCATGGAATGTGCGAGAGGGAGATTCCCCCCACCCCCCCACTAAGGCGGAAGGCAGGAGAGCTGGGAGGGAGGCAGGGGAACTGCCGGTGGGTGGCTGACTGCTCATGGATTGGCCGGCCGGCTGGTTGGTTCACGGATCAGCTAGCAAGTGGCTGAATGGCCAGCTTCACCCTGCCCCACCTGGCAACCAGGGCGATGAGACCCCACCCATAACAGCCCGGTGCTCTCCCGCCCCCCATCGAAACTCACTACTGTCCCACCCGAAGCTGGCAATGACCTCTAACGCCCAGAGGACAAAACCCAAGGGCCCTGGCTGGACATCCAAGGCTCCCCACCACCCACGCCCAGCCCGGCAGCCCCTGCGGTCCCTCTGCCAGGCCCTGCCCCGCCCCCGCTCCGTGCCGTGACCACACGTGTGAGATGACGCATGTCCACCAACAGTCACGCGTGCCAGGGTGGCAGGGCTGTGTGTCACTCTCACGGGAAGCGCGCAGCGCCTTAGACCACGTGTGCGGCTCGGCGCCCACTGCCCAGCTGGTTTCTCAGTGCATGCGTGAGTTGAAGACTGGAAGCAGAGGTGAGCGGGCGTGGGGAGCAACAGCTCTGGGCTTGATCCCAGCAGCCCAGCTCCCAGCCTCACACCGTCCCCTGGCCAGCCCTGCTGTGGACAGCGGCCAGGGCCAGAGGCAGGGGCACCTGTTGGGAGCCCCAGTGCTACCCCATGTCCAGGCGTCAGGGCGGGGGAGTGGAGGGGCGGCCGCTGGGGGAGCAGAGCGCCCTCTGCAGGTAGGGCTGGGGGTGCAGGAGCCACCCCCCACCCCCACCCCCCCAGCAGGCCAGCAGGTGGATCAGCTCTTGGGGCCACGCCCAGCTCCGAGCCGTGGACCCCCAACCCATGGGCACAAAGGCTTTGCTAAAGAGGGAAGGCAGCCCAAAGGTGCCTTCGTGGTAAGACATCTTTGTCCGATTTTACGGGGGGGCGGGGCGGAGCGGAAGGCGGGGCGGGGATCCGTCCTGGGCGTCCGTCGCTCACGCGCCGCGCTGCACGTGCGGGGATTCATGGGCGTCCCAGCACGGCTCATTAATCCTCTGACCGACGTGCAAAGACCGACTGCAGCTGCCCCATGTCGGAAATCTGCCCCTCCCCAAGCAAGGGGCTGCGTGCTGGGCGGGTCTCGGCGGCGCGGCTGCGGCTCGGTGCTTCCCCACCGGGAACAGGCACTTGGCCCTCGACCAGCGCCCAGGGAGCCACGGAGGCCGCCTCACCTGGGGTGTCTGTGCCCAGACTGCTGCAAAATATAAAGAAAAATCTAGAACTCAACGAGGAAACCTCAGATCCCAGCCACCCTTGAGAGAGGGGCACAGGTCCCCCTTGCCAGCTGGACACACTCTCACCCTGCTCCGTAGCCTCACTATGCAAAGAGCACCTGCAAATCAATAACAAAGAGACTGACGACGGCAGAGACCGTTGGCTCGGCAGACATGGGCAGGAGAGTTTGCAGAGACACGGTGACAACAGAAACGCCGTTTGGTGCTCACCACGCAGGCGAGGGGGCAGCAAGTGGTGAGAGCAGAGCGGGAGTGGCAGGAGAGGCTGTGGCGGCCCCTTCCCCGGGATGTGCTGGTGACAAGGACCCCGCCCAGGCCATTGCCCACCCTGAGGACGTCCAAGGTGAGCACAGAGGCCGGCTCCCGGGCTGTTCCCCCTGGCTCCAGGTGGCCGCCTCTGGCCACAGTGGGTGGACGCCACGGGGAGCAGACCCGAGCCCATGGTCTGGCCGGTGCGCCCAGGAAGCCGGGAGACAGCGGCAGAGTGGGCCTCCCTCGGGCTCCTGCCAGCCCAAGGCCCCACCCACCACGAACCCCAGGGCTGCCCCCACCTCGGAACAGTGACCTAAGAGGGCGGGAAAGACCACAGTGGGCAGCCAGGCCAGATCGCTGTTTACAGATGGAGAAACTGAGGCAGCGGCCCTCCCAGGCCCTCGCAGCCACTGGGCCTCACCACACAGTGACCCAGCTGTGGCCAGCGCTGGGGGGGGGGGGCGAGTGGCTCCTCCCACCGCGGCTGCTGGGGGCGGGAGGGGGCGACTGTAGACGGCTCCAGTCCCACAGGTGGGAAATACATGGTGCCTGTGTCAGAGCCGGGGCAGCCTGGATGGCAGTTCAGGGTGGGCTACCCGGAGGAGGAGGAGGAGGTAGGGGCTGTACTGGACGGGTGGGGAGGCTTCGGGGACACCTCCAAGCCCGGCCCTGCACCCTGGAGCTGTTCGCCTGTGCAGACCCCAGCTCAGCTCCCTCCCTGCGCCCGGGGAAGCCGGCCTCCGTGCAGGAGCTGTGTGGCCCAGGCTCAGCAGCCTTTCTGATCCCGGTGCAGCCCGGCCTCCCTCCTGGGCAGGGACGGACAGTGTGCGGCCAGCCCTCAGCCGGGCCACAGGCGCGTCCTGGTGGCCCCTCTCAGGCCTGTGGCTCCAGGCCAGTTTCCCCTGCCCGCAGGGGCCCTCCCTCTACCCCCAGCAGGCTGCGTCCCAGCCCACTTGGGCCCTGGACGCACTGGGGGCTTAGCCTGCATTCGCTGCACGATCCAGCGTCTCTTTTGGCCTCAGAACCGGCAGTGGGAAGCCCAGCGCTCGGGGGCAGCGGGCAGCCCAGCGCTCGGGGGCAGCGGGAGCAGGCTGGGTGTGTGTGGCCCCGAGAGGGGCCTGACCTGCCCCAACAGCTGTTCCTGGCGCTGCCGTGGGCACAGCGCACTGCGTCTGCTCCTGGGGCAGAGAGACCAGGGAGGGAGGGAAGGAGGGGAAGGAGAGACAGGGAGGGAGGAGAGGCAGAGCGAGGGCCGGCCAGCCCCCCGCGTGTGTCCCCTGCGAGCTGCACTTGGTGCCTGGGCGGCCCGGCCGGGAGAGCCCGCCCAGAGCAGGCGCCCCCGACATCTGCGCGTCCCCGCCGCGCCCGCCCCGCTCAGAACAGATTGCCGGGCAGATGACTGCTTTGTCTGCGCCCATTTCCATCTCAAAACTGCCCTCGCGCCGCTGGGCGCCCCTGACGGCTCCCGGGGGCCCCCTCGGAAGAGGAACAAGGCCCGCAGACAAAGGTGCGGGACATAAATTAAGCCCCAGCTTTTTAAGTTCAAACTGAATTTTCTTTCTTTCGCCACAGCTGTCAGAGGGCCCGGAGCACATGCTTAACGGATTCTGAGGGCGAGGGAGCCTGCGGCCGCCGGCCCGCGCCGGGGCCATTATCTCGGGCCAGTGAGCTCCAGCAAGCGGAGTGTGCGGCCGTGGACGGGGGCCGGGGACCCCCCGCCCCCACCCGGGGCTGTCGGCCCTGCCCGTCGGGGTGCCCCTTCCCCCAGGGCCAGCTCTGAGCTTGTGTGCCGTGGCCTGCAGAGCCGGAACAGGGCCACCGGGGGTCGGCGCAGTTGGGTCGGGAACGGGCGCCCGGCCCGGGGTGGCCGTCTCCCTGCAGCCGGGAGAAGCAGGCGCGGGCACAGGGCCTCGGCTGACGGGCGCGTGGCCTTGGCAAGCTGCCTAGTGTGTCCCGGTCCCCGCACTACGTGTCCGCCCTCAGCTGTGAGTGGCGGAAGCGACACCGCCTGCCCGAATGTGGCCGTGACTGCTACCACCGTGGCGCAGCGCCAGGCCCGGGGGACCCAGGAAGAGTGAACACTGCACCCCCAATCCCGCCTCCTCCCCCATCAGGACAGGAGCACTGGGCAGCAGGTGCCCCCTCCCTGGTGTGTGCACCCCCTTCCTCCATGCCCCGCCCCCCGCGCCCTCCATCACTGTCCTGAAGGCCCCCCACTGGCCAAGCGCAGACAGGCTCCAAGGCCCCCAAGCCCACGGCCGGTGACCCCCTGGGAGAGGCACTAACCCTCCGCCCCGCTGTCCAGGGACACAAACCCAGGCACTGGCCCGCAGGTGGGGTCGGCGCTGGGACCCGGTCCCTGGAGGTTTCTGTGTGGTTCTGACTTAGGCCCGTCCCTCTCCTGTCACCAGCGAGTCCCTGGGCCCAGCCACGGCGCACCCAGGAGAACAGGGTGCCTGCAACCTGAGCCTCCCTCCAGCGCGTGGCAGCCCCAGGCGCAGCTCTGGGGTCCTGTCCACCCAGCACAGCACAGCCCCGGCCTCCCCAGCACCATCGCCCTCCCGAGCCCCTGTGTTGACAATGGTTGTGAAAGATGCAGAATCCAGCCCCGCCCCTGGTGTCCTGGGCGCCCACGACCGAGCCCCATCTTCTGGACCTCGGTTTCACCATCTGTAAAATGGGCCGGATGCCCCCAGGCTGCACCCCCCCACCCCACAAGGTCCCTGGGATGCGGAGCGAGGAGAGCAGGCCCTGGAACGCCGCCGGTCTTACCCAGGTGGCGGCAGCGCTCCCGACGCCGGCCCCAGAGCCACGGAGGAAAGGCCAGGGTCCACGCCACCGGTCCCAGGCCTGGTTCTGCCCCGGCCTCTTGGTGACGCCAACCAACGGCTTCTCTCCGGGCCTCCGTGCCAGCGTCTGTCCAGCAGCGGTCACCTCCGGTGGCCCTGCTGCCAGCGCTAGGACTGCAAACCCTGGGGGACCCCACGTGGCCACGTTCTCCCAGTCCGGTCACGTCTGCCCCAGGCCAACTCGCCCCACCCTGTGGTCTCCGCCCAGAGCTCGGCCAGCAGCCAACGGTGCACAGCCGGTGTCAAGCCACGCTCCCAAGGACTTGTGCCTCCCCCAAGACCCCCACGGGCCCCCACGGGCCAGCCTGCGCCGCCCCCACAGGGGGAGAGGCCCCGTGCATCTGGCCCCGTACGGGCCACTCCCATGGGACTCATACAGAAACAAGCGGGGAGCTCTGACACCTGTGGGTGCTGGTTACGTGCAAGGCACCATGGGAAAGTCCGTGGCTTCCGCCAACCCCGCCGTGATGCCGATGAGGGGAGCGCCGCTCGGCAGGGCGAGCTCTGACCCGGCGCTGGGCTTCGGCACCGCTCTGCCGCGGGGCCTGGCACAGAGCCAGTGGGTCACAGGCCCTGAGCAGGTCCCCAAGGCACAGGCCTAGCCGAGCAAAGCAGAGTCCCGGGACCAGCACCGGCCGGACAGGTGCGAACAGTGAGAAAACCCAGGTGGGGTCACCTGCGACGGGCAGCCAGCAGGTGGGGTGGGGTCCCATCAGCCCTACGTGGGGTTGGCCTGTTAACCTGCCTCTCATTCGCAAAACTCCCCGGCACGGCGCCCGGCACAGAGCACACGCCAGCTACACAGATGTGTGCATACGAGACTCACAAGCAGGGCTTGTGTGTGTGCACACACGTGTGTGTGATGCACGGTGTGCACAGCTCCACGCATACACGTGTGTGTGCACACGTGTGCTCATCTGTGGGAGGCAGGAAGGCTCTGGGCTCGCCCTGCAGCCTCCGAGGCGGACGTACTTCCAGCCCCCACCTGTGCCCCGACGCCAGAGAGAAGCTCCCCCGGGAGCCAGGCTCTTCCGAGGGCGCGTCTGGACGTAGAACCCGGTGCTCAGCACCACGGGGCCGGGGAGGCCGATCAGAGGCCATTGCTTCCCCGGACCACACTCACTGGGGCCGAGGGCAGGGCCCGGCTGGGGCCGTCCGGCCCGAGTGTAGGTAGCCCGGTAGGCTCCTTGGGGCCCCCTGGAGAACAAGAGGCCCCCAGCCCCAAGCCGCTCCTGCCGCATGCTGACCGGGGCTCTGCCTCCCGGCTGGGGGACCCCCAAGGAAGGCCCCGTGCCCAGGACAATAGCAGCACCTGCCAGGCCCTGCTGTCC
The DNA here is from genome assembly GCF_033115175.1 of Lepus europaeus. Classification (NCBI taxonomy): domain Eukaryota; kingdom Metazoa; phylum Chordata; class Mammalia; order Lagomorpha; family Leporidae; genus Lepus; species Lepus europaeus. The sequence goes on from NC_084833.1 coordinate 3,457,911, forward strand.
CCTGGGGAGCCCTTGGCCCGTGCCGGGGGCAGGACGCCTGGCAAGAGGCCCCCATTGTCTGCCTCCCTGCCGCTCCGGGGCTGCACCACAAAGTGACCCGGCAGCCCCCAAGGTCACCTCCGGGGCGCTCCCGGGGGGCTCCCGGGCATCTGTCTCAGGCCGTGGGCAGCGGGATGGGGGCCGGCCCGGGTCTATTGTCTGGACCCAGAGCAGCCCCCACCCAGGAGAGGGACCCATTGTCCTGAGGCAATCTGCCACACGCTGCCCCCCACCCTGTGTCCCCCAAGAAAAGGGGCGGGGCACACACACAAACCTGCAACCGACCAACCAGAGCCCTTCACCCCCCGCCCGCACCCCCACCCCCGGTGCTGCTGTCGCCTTTAAGGCTTCAAACCCGAAATCCTGAGGCACTCACAGCTCCGGGCAGGCGCTGGGACGGGGACAGCGTGAGACAGGCCGAGGTCACACCTGGCTGCTCGGGTCAAGTTCAAAGGTCAGGGCTGGGGACTGCACACTTTCCTTTAAGTCTCAGAAATTCCACGACAGCCAAAAAAGAGAGAAAGAAAAACCTACATTTTTTTTTTTTAAACAAATGTCGCTAACGAGGAGATTAGCCAATCAGGCGTGTAATTTAGTCTCCATAATCCTCAAATGATACCAGCCCGGGCGACTCCCGGCCAAGGCTCGAGGCTTCGGGGCACGGGTGTAGCCGGCTGTGTCACCACCAAGGTGTGACCGCCACGCCACCTCCACCGTCCCCCAGGGCCCCGTCGCCCCGACAGGGGGACCACCAGGCTGCCGTGGCTGTGGCCGTGGCCGTGGCCGGGCGTCTGTGCTCCTGCCACGCCTGCTCCCGGGGTCTTAGGCAAACACGGCAAGGGAAGGTGGATGGGACGCGGGATTTTGCTGGCGGCTGTAGAGAAGGTTGGAAGCTACACTGCTTGAATCTTTCCTTGTTTATTTGAAAGGCAGGGTTACGGGGCGGGGGAGGACAGAGAGAGAGAGAGAGAGAGAGAGAGAGAGGGGAGCAGTGTGAAGCCACTGCGAGCTGTGACCACGGATCTCTTCCTTCGAACGCAGCGGCAGCAGGGACTCATCGTATAAAAGGGACCAAAGCAAAGATGCCTTCGCCTCAAAAAAATGACACCCCAAAACTTCAGGGTCCCTCGGGACCCCGTGCCAGCACGGCGAGACCCGGGAGCCCGCCCTCGAGGCTGTGTGTCCGGGACCCTCAGGCTCCGTGTCCGTGGCACAGGGGTGTGAACACAGGGCCTGGGGCACGCTGTGAAGTCACTGAACCTGCTGGCCACAGTGGCTGCCCTCCCTACCAGCCATGGCAGAGCTGGGCTGCGCTGGGAGTGAGCGGGGCCCCACCGCCCGCCCCCACCTGCCCCCGCTCTCATCTGGTTTGCATTGGGGTCTCTGTGAGACGGGGGAGGACAGGAGAGCCCCAACATCCCCCAAAGTCGGGAGGCCCAGGCCTTGCGCTGTGCAGGCACGGAATCCAAGCCCCTCGGCGAGGCGCGCGTTTTCCAGGCCCTGAGGTCCCAGGGGGCGGGGGGGCAGCGAGAGTCCGATTTCCAGCCCGGCCGCCGTGTGTGATCCCGGGCCATGAAAACACAGCCGGCAGCGCACAAGGGCGGCCCTGCAGTCGGCCACGTGTGCTACCTGGCAAAAACAGTTTCTGCAGAGTTCCCAGATGGTTCCCATATGCCGGCTCTGCCCCTGCCCAGCCCCGCCCCCCGACACAGCCCCAGCGCCCACTTCTGCCGGCAGAAGACATCACAGCAGTGACAGGCGGGGGTCCCAAAGATTGTGTGGTGTGAGAGAGATTGCTGCTGGAGCCAGCACCACCATCACCATCACTGTCACCATCACCACCATCACCTTCATCACCACCATCACCACCATCACCTTCATCACCACCACCACCATCACCATCACCACCATCACCATCACTGTCACCATCACCACCATCACCATCATCACCACCATCACCACCATCACCACCATCACCATCACCGTCACCACCATCACCATCACCATCATCACCACCATCACCATCACCACCACCACCATCACCATCACCACCATCACCATCACTGTCACCATCACCACCATCACCATCACCATCATCACCACCATCACCACCATCCCATCACCGTCACCACCATCACCATCACCATCATCACCACCATCACCATCACCATCACCACCATCACCATCCCATCACCGTCACCATCACCACCATCACCATCCCATCATCACCACCACCATCACCACCATCACCACCATCACCATCAGCACCACCATCACCATCATCATCACCACCATCACCATAGTCACCACCATCACCATCACCACCATCAGCACCATCACCACCATCAGCACCATCACCATCATCATCACCATCACCATCGTCACCATAATCACCATCATCACCATCACCATCACCACCATGACCACCACCATCACCACCTTCATCACCACCACCCCACCACCCCAGGTGCACCACCCCACACCGAGGACTCTTCCAGCAGCTCCGTGTGGAGTATCTCATGGCGTCCCTCAGCCCTGAGGGGCAGAGGTGTCACCATCCCACGTCACCGGTGAGGACATCGGGACACAGCAGATGAGAAAGTGACTGACAGGCCCGACTCTGAGCAGTGGCGCCTCACTCTGTCTCTCGGCACCCGGGTCACCTCTGGTCATGCCCTCAACCCAGAGGACGAGCCTCAGGCCAGAGGGCCCAGCCACCCGCGGGGTCACCATGCTTGTGGCTTTCGTGGGCCACGTGACCCTGGACGCCGTGGCCTCTAGCTGCCCCCAGCAACCCCAGCCCTTCTGCACACACCCAGCCCTGGGCCTGCGTTCTGTGGGCTCAGTGGACCCCCTTTTGTCTCGGGAAAGGAGAGCCTAGCCCAGGCATGCAGCCCCTCCCCGCAGGGCCCCCCAGGCCTGGGGGTCTGTCTTGGTGTGGCTTTGGTGGTGCTTCTGTCCCACCGGCCCCAGGAATCCCTCCAGCAGCAGAAGCAGACGGCGATGGCGACGGCGACAGTGACGGTGACGGTGACGGTGTGCGGTGCGCTCTGAGCAGGTCCAGTCCAGGACTTCAGGGACGGGGCATCGGCCAGCTCCTCCCACCAACTAGACGCCCCTCTGGGCTGGCTGGTGGGCCGGGCTGCGGGAGAGAGGGCTGCTGGGTGCAGCCGCCCCCACCGTCTGGATGCAGGTAGGGGGGTGGGAGATTCCACGGGCGGGGGCAGGCTCAGCTGAGCTGTGGTCAGCACAGAAGCGTCCCCTGGCCAGCGCCCCGGGAGGGACGGGAATCCGCGTGTCCCCTGCCAAGACTTGCCTGCAGAAGATGCAGAGTGACCGCTAGACAAGCCGACCACGGCGTGGGCCCCAGCTCTGAGGAGCTCGTCTGAGGCCAAAGGGGCCCGCGAGGCCATGGCCGGCCTTGGGCTCAGTGTGGACGGGCGTGCGGGGGCAGTCGCCAAGGCAGCACAAGCGAGGTGGACACGGCGTGGACACAACGGGCCCAAGGCGGAGCAGGCACAGCACAAATGGGAAACCGAGGCCCGGAGACTAAGCCAGTGTGTGTGGGGGGTGCGGCGGGGTCTGAATCCAGGAAACCAGACCCTTGAGGACCTTCGTTAGAGGGGGGACCCTCCGCCTGCACCCCCGAGGACCGTCATCAGAGGAGGGGTCCTCCGCCTGCACCCCCGAGGACTGTCGTCAGAGGAGGGGCCCTCCGCCTGCACCCCGAGGGGGGAGCTGGCAGGGGAGCCCGGGGGAGGAGGCTGCAGAGCCCAGGGCATGCACGCACCCCTGCCCATCCGCCACCGTGGACCTTTGCAGCCGAGAGATTGAAGACAAGAAAGCGGTGAATGGTCAGAGCCAGGCCGGGTGCCCAGGGAGGAAGCAGAGCGGGCATGAGGCCCGAAGCCTCCCCAGGCCTCCCGGTGGATCTCATGGTGGAAGCCACGCAGCCAGAGCCACCAGGTGCCGGGCTGCGTGGCTGTGGGGACACGACCAGTGTGGGCTGCGACCCAGAGGCGGCTACTCTGCCCCGGATCTGATCACCAGGTGGGCTCTTTCCTGCTCCCCAGAAGACAGGGAATCCGTGTGAAAGGTGAGACAAATCGCCACGCCCACTTCTGTCCCACTGTGTGTCCGCGGCTGCGACCGTTACCATCTGTGCCATCACAGGTGTCGCCCGGCCAGGCCGAGTCCAGCCGCTGTGTCCTGCACGCCACTCCGAGGAGGCGCGCCCGGCCCTTTAACTCAAGGTGCTGGCCACACGCTGAGCCTGGAGAGACGGGCGGCGCCCGATTGCCAGACACCAGAGGGGCCACTGGAAGATGTCGCCCCCTGTTGGGGTCCAGGGCACCGCGGGCTCGGGCCTGGGTCTGGGGTTTCACCCCACAGTCGGGAGCCATGGGCACCGGGACAGCAGGCTCGGGAAACAGGCGCCCATTTTAGCCCCGATCGCACGGCGGCCGTGGCTAAGTCCCATGGCGTCTTCCATCTCTGACCCGGGCTTCCAAGCCCCTGGCCACACTCCAGCCTCCACTTCTCACTCACCCCACACCCTAGCCACCCAGAACGCCCCCCTGGCCCCAACACCAGGAACCTCCCCCGCCCCCTCCCCCCACACTGTCCCTCAGCCAGCATGCTGCCCCTTGCCCCCCGCCAGGCCTCGCCAAGCAGCCTCTTGCCCGACAGCTTGAACGTGCCCATTTTACCGATGGGAAGACTGAGGTTCTGCCCAGCTGCGGAGCCCTGAGATCTCCCAGGGAGACCCTGGGAGTGGAGATGAGGCCGTGGAACCACCTCGCCCCCTGACGCGGGACCCGGGGATGCCAGGTGTGAGGCCAGGTGTCACTGTCGCCCAGCTGAGCACAGGAAGCTCAGGCAGGTCCCGAGCCCCCTCGTCATGGAGAAGCTGCCCACGCACAGCGGGACACACAGCAGGGGCCGCGTCCAGGAGCGGACAGAGACAAATTCATCAAGGTGGCTGGGAAGTCAGCCGGCGTGGCTGGTCGCTGACGGCCCCGGTCTCCAAGTGGCCTCCCCGGAGCCGGGCTATGTGACCGACACCGTGGCGCCCCCCCTTGTCTGCCGAGGGGACCTCGAGGCTCAGGAAGAGACGGCCGCCTTCCCGCCGTCACACCCGGCTGCTCAGCCTGAACCTCAGCCCGGACACCCAGCACCGGACCAGGCTGCCCACCGGGACTGATCCAGACACCCCAGCTCCTGCCCCCATTCTGCCACTTCCTAGAAGTGGGTTTTCTGTGAAAGACCCCGGCGCACGCAGTGTCTCTCATCACAGAAGTCGCATTGCTACGTCCACGAGTGACCTCCCGCACCTGCACTCAGCTCAGGCCAAGGACACAGCCTCCCCCCACCACACCTGACGTCAGCCCCTCTGTGCCTTCCCAGGAGGACCGCCCCCCCCCCAACCCACACCCCAACCACGGGAGCCACCAGCCACCGCCACTGTCCACTGGGCACCTCCATCTTTTTCACCTGCCCAGGCCTCAGGGACTTTGGACCTGGGCGGGTCCAGGCGAGGAGACCCCCGGAGCCTGGGGTCTGCGTTCCCGACTCCCAGCTCTCGGAGTCTCCCGTGCAGCATGGTGAGGGGGGGCGCAGCTGTGAGGGGGAGGGGCCCGGAGCAGCCAGGCTGGGCGGCACCACCGACAATTCCATGTGTCCCTGTGCTCGCAGGCGGGGCCTCACTCTGCCATCTCCTGGCCCCCAGCCAGGCCAAGGAGCCAGTGGGGGCTGCGGGCAGGATTCACACCCAGGACAGGGGCTCCAGGCAGGTTCCCGGGGCCCTGGGCTGCCCAGCGGGGCAGATACGGTGAGAGGGAAAACACGGAGGGTGAGGAGCAGGTCCGCCTCCCCCCACAGAGATGCGGCCCCTCCCCACCCTTCCTGGCTCTGCTCCCGTGAGTCCTTGGTCTCCGCCCAGGACCTGTCCTTCCCGACGCGGGAAAACCTGGACTGAGCACGGGAGGCCCTGCTCCCTGCAGGGCACAGCTCCCTCCTGGCAGGGCCACCGCCCGCGGCTTTGTCCACACACAGTCCTGATACTGGTGACGGTGATGGTGATGGTGAGGATGGTGGTGGTGAGGGTGAGGAAGATGATGATGGTGATGATGGTGGTGAGGATGGTGGTGGTGAGGGTGAGGAAGATGATGATGGTGATGATGGTGGTGGTGATGGTGAGGATGGTGGTGGTGATGATGATGGTGATGATGGTGGTGAGGATGGTGGTGGTGATGGTGAGGAAGATGGTGATGGTGATGATGGTGGTGGTGAGGATGGTGATGTTAATGGTGGTGGTGATGGTGATAGTGAGGATGATGATGGTGGTGGTGATGGTGGTGGTGATGATAATGATGGTGGTGGTGATGGTGAGGAAGATGGTGATGGTGGTGACGGTGATGGTGATGATGCTGGTGACGGTGATGGTGGTGGTGGTGGTGAGGATGGTGGTGGTGATGGTGATGGTGGTGATGATGGTGGTGACGGTGATGGTGATGATGCTGGTGACGGTGATGGTGATGGTGGTGAGGATGATGATGGTAGTGGTGATGGTGAGGAAGATGATGATGGAGATGATGATGACGGTGGTGGTGATGGTGAGGATGGTGGTGATGATGGTGATGGTGGTGATGGTGATGGTGGTGGTGATGGAGATGATGATGACGGTGGTGGTGATGGTGAGGATGGTGGTGATGATGGTGAGGATGGTGAGGATGGTGAGGATGGTGGTGGTGATGGTGAGGATGGTGGTGATGATGGTGGTGGTGAAGGTGAGGAAGATGGTGGTGGTGAGGACGGTGATGGTGATGGTGATGGTGAGGATGGTGGTGGTGATGGTGAGGATGATGATGGTGGTGGTGATGGTGAGGAAGATGATGATGGAGATGATGATGACGGTGGTGGTGATGGTGAGGATGGTGGTGATGATGGTGATGGTGGTGATGGTGATGGTGGTGGTGGTGGTGAGGAGGATGACAAAGACGCCGATGGCAGCGAGGATGCTGTGGTGACGGCCGTAATGACGACTGTGGCGATGACAGTGTGATGGTGACGGCAGCCGTGACGGTGGTGCCATCGCCGGCTCCTGACAGACAAGTCCGCGCCTCTTCTCCTGCGTCACAGGCTCCTCTGCGCTCAGCCCCAGGAGCACTCAGGGGCCCCTTAGCTTCCTGCCGTGGCTGGTGGCCGGAAGCGCCAGGAATGTGTGGCCCTGCGGTCCTGCAGCCCAGGGCGGCCCCCACAGGGCTCCAATAAAGGCACCGTCGGGAGCGCGTCTCGGCCAGAGCCCCTGGGGGCCAGCCCACCGCTGCCCCTCCCAGCACCCTGGTCTGCCCATGTCCTGGGCCCCTGGCCACGCCTCCATACCCAAAGCCAGCACCCCCGTGCCTTGCTTCTGCAGCCACAAATCCCTCTGACCGGCCCCCTCCCCACCTCTCCCACTCACGATGGCACCGGGGGCGGCGGGCCGTCTCCCTGCGCTGAGGTCAGCTGATTGGCGGCCTCTGTCCCACATGTGCCCTGCCTTCCCCTCCCCTGGAACCTGCCATCCTCCTGGCTTCCAGGGAGTGGGCGGGGCTGCTTCGGGGCCTTGCACAGGCATCGCTCCGTTCTTTGCAACAGCGACAACCGCCCCCCAGCCCTCCCCACTGCGGATCCACTTCTGCCGGAACTGGGCGGCTGCGGTCCGCAGAGACGGCTCCTCTCTCCGACCTGGAGTTCAGCCGAGAGAAGTCAGGGTGTGGGCAGGGCCTTGCGCTCTCCATGGGCTCCAGGGACGACCTCCCGCCTTCTTCGGCTTCAGGTGGCTCCAGGAGTTCCGGGCTGGGTGCGGCACCGCCCTCGCCTCTGCCTCCACCCGTGTCTCCCCGTGTCAGTAAGGACGCTCTCACAGGCACAGCAGCTGAGCCAGGACGACCCCGAGGTCCTTCACCTGTTCTCGGCAAAGGCCCCTTGTCCCAACGGCGCCACACTCGCGGGTCCTGGGGGAGGGCGGGCGTTTCTTGGGGAGCACAGGGCCAACTGAGCAGGGGCCCCACACTTGCCCTGTCACACTTCTCCTTATTTATTTATTTATTTATTTTTGACAGGCAGAGTGGACAGTGAGAGAGAGAGAGAGAAAGGTCTTCCTTTTTGCCGTTGGTTCACCCTCCAATGGCTGCTACGGCCAGCGCATCTCGCTGATCCGAAGCCAGGAGCCAGGTGCTTCTCCTGGTCTCCCATGGGGTGCAGGGCCCAAGCACTTGGGCCATCCTCCACTGCCTTCCCGGGCCATAGCAGAGAGCTGGCCTGGAAGAGGGGCAACCGGGACAGAATCCGGCGCCCCAACCGGGACTAGAACCCGGTGTGCCGGCGCCACAAGGCGGAGGATTAGCCTGTTAAGCCACGGCGCCAGCCATACTTCTCTTTATTTTTAATATCAGAGAGGTTCTTTTTAAAATTTATTTCAAAGTTGGAATTACAGAGAGAGAGAGAGAGAGAGAGAGAGAGAGGTCTTCCATCCGCTGGTTCACTCCCCAGATGGCCGCAATAATGGGAGCTGCGCCAATCCGAAGCCAGGAGCCAGGAGCTTCTTCCGGGTCTCCCACCTGGGTGCAGGGGCCCAAGGACTTGGGCCATCTTCCACTGCTTTCCCAGGCCACAGCAGAGAGCTGGATCGGAAGAGGAGCAGCCGGGACTAGAACCAGAGCCCATATGGGAAGCTGGCAACACATGCAGCGACTTTTTCCCACTACGCCACAGCGCCGGTCCCACTACCAAAGTTCTAAACCATCGAACAAAAGCCCAGCAGTGAGCCCCACAGGCGGATGACTGAAACATCACCCTTACGGCTGCCAAGGCCGGCTTCAGAGTACTTGACAGGCTCGTCCAGAGAGGGGGACTTGTCATCACGAGACCCCAGGTTCCAGCAGACCTACCCCCCACTCACGGTCGGGGCGGGAACACAGCCCCCTGCCCGAGGGGCGATCCCTGCCCAGAGAGCAGGAGGTGCTCCCAGGCGCTGATCCCAAGAGAGGGGGCCGGGCAGGGAGGGCCCCCAGCCCCAGCGTGTCATCTTCGAGTCCCCGTGCTCCACTGAGGGCCAGGCCCCTGACTCTGATGGGGTCCCCGTCCCACAGAAATTCAAGGCCAAGGCCGAGGAGAGCGCCCTCCGCCCGCCCCAACAGACCCCTCCGGGGGGCCCGGTTGATCTGTTTCAGAACCAAACCACCGGTTCCAGACCACAGCGGTCACCTGGGAGCCTCGTGGCTCCTGCGGGTCAGGGATTCAGGCGCACACCAGGCACAGCCCGACGGCGCGCTGGCCCAGAGGCCGGCACGGACCGCCACTGGCTCCCTCTCGGGCTGGGCCGCCAGGGGAGGGGCGGAGAGGGGGCTTGGGCTTCCTGGCAGCGGGGGCAGGGGGACGAGTGGCGTAGGGAAGTCACGCACAACACCACCCCTGCTGCACACCCGTCGGTTACACCGTGGGTGTGCCTGGGCCCAGGGCAGCTCGCGTGGCAAGACGCACCAGGGGCACGGAGCCAGGCAGAGCTGCAGTCTCTGCTGCCCGCCATCATCCCTGGCATCTCCCACAGATCCTGGCCCCCGGGCAGGACTCCAGCCGGGCCCCGCCCTGCCCCCAGAGGGTCCTCGAAGCCTCCTGGTCCTCAGCCCTGGAGGGTCTGGGGGAGATGGCGCTTCCCTTGCTTCTCCCTGTGGGCGCCGGTCCCCAGACCCCCAGGTCCCCAGGCCCCTGGGCGGCTGGCAGAAGCAGCAGGCCCACAGACTTTGGGGAGCCATAGCTCCCTGACTGCCTGATCCCCCAGGGGGCGTTGATAAATGGAGAGATAGGGCCGCTAATGCCCGTGCTGCCGCGGGCCAGCCAGCGAGCCCAGCCCCGTCCAGGCCAGAGTGGGTCCCGGCCCCTTATCGCACTGTCGCTCCGCAAATCACCAGACAGGCTGACGTCAGCCCTCCGAGGGGCTCCGGGGCCCTAATGGGCTTGCCCTGCCGAGATAAAGGAGCCCCGCTCCCCCACCCCACACACCGTGGCGCAGGAACTGACTGGACAAATAGATCTGTGGGTGCGGACGAGGGGCCGCTCGGCCGTGCGGGGATGCCCATCGTCCCAGGGGGCAATGTTCTGGAATGCTCCATACAGGGCCCATGCATCCGGGTGACACCAGCTCCCAGAGCGGGCGTCTGGCAGCACAGATGTCCACACCACACACAGGAGCACCTGGGTTCAGCACCCAGCCGCACACCTGACTCCAGCTGCCCACGGGTGCAGAGCCCAGGAGGCCACGGGTGCCAGCTCACGTAGCCGGGGTCCCGCCACCCCCCCCCCCCCCCCCGGCAAAGCGGGGCTGAATCTCTGGCTCCCAGCTTCAGCCCAGCCCATTCCACCCCTGGCCTCTTCGAGGAGGAGCTAGTGGATGGGAGTTCTCGCATGTCTCTCAAATAAATAAATATTTAAAATACTAAAAGAGGGGCCAGTGCTGTGGCGTAGAAGGTTAAGCCTCCCCGGCAGTGCCAGCATCCCATATGGGCACTGGTTCTAGTCCCGGCTGCTCCTCTTCCAGTCCAGCTCCAAGCTATGGCCTGGGAAAGCAGTAGAAGATGGTCCAAGTTCTTGGGCCCCTGCACCCGCGTGGGAGACTGGAAGAAGCTCCTGGCTCCTGGCTTCAGATCGGCTCAGCTCCGGCCATTGTGGCCATTTGAGAAGTGAACCAGTGGATGGAAGACCTCTCTCTCTCTTTCTCTCTCTGGCTCTCAAATAAATAAATAAATCTTTAAAAAAGAAAATAAAATTTTAAAAGGGAAACACCAACTTATCCACTTCGTGAAAACCCAGCTCTCACCGCCCGTGAGCGGCCTGGAGGGCGTGGCCTGGCTGCTCTGACTCCGCCTCCTGCCCTGGGAAGTGGGTGCCGCTCTGGCCACCTCCTGACGCCGCTGGGAGACCTCGAGGCCGTCCAATGCGCAGCCGGGCCGGGGCGGGGGGGAGATAAACACGCAGGGTCTGCTCCGTTCTCTCCCCAGGCTGCCCAAGGGGCCTCCCGGACCAGGGCCCTGGGTTCGAATCCCAGCATGACCCCCGCTGCAAACTGCTCCCTTGCTCCTGCCGCGATCTCCTCTCGCGATGGTGGGGTGGTGTTGACCCCCTCCTTTTGGGGATTAAAGGGGGGTCCTGCGAAAAGCTGGTGCTGGCACCTGGGGAGGAGGCAGAGCTGCTTGGGGGACACGGAGGTGGGGCGCAGTCTGGGAGAGAGCGACCCCAGGAATGCTCCCCGCCCGCCCCCGTCAGGCCAGGGCAGGTGCCAGGGAGCCTGGGGCTTACCCAAGAAGAATGACACAAAGTTGCAAACCCAACCCAAGCCAGCCCCACTCGCCAGGCAGCTCCGCAGGTTGCTGGAGAGCGGGTGGGGTCGCTCCGGTCCTCGCCGCCTGCCCCTTGCTCGAGCACCCTTCTCCTGTATGTTGGGGTGCAAACCGTGTTCCGCATGTGGACACGACAAGATGCTTGTAGCTAGGGGTTTTGTTTTCCCGTGAAGAGACGAGAAAGGTGACTTAATTCTCCGGCGAGGGTGACTGAAATGTGTCGTCAGCGACGTGCTCTCTCACTTTCTCTCCTGCTTTTGACGTTGTAGGTTCCACTGTGACGGAAGAAGAGGAATTCTGAATACGCGTTCCAGGAAAATCCTGCCTGCGGTTTGGGATGATCTTCTCCTCACCGGCGAGGCCGGTGATATCCGGTGATACCACGGTCACCAGGGTAACGGCTGACGCTCTGCCCAACTCATGACGTTTCAGCTTCCGAGGGCTTATCCGGGAGCCCCCCCCCCCCCCCCCGCCCGCCCGCCTGCTGCTGTCAATCAAGGCGTGTGCGTGTATTTCTGCAGAGAGACCTGGTGTTCAGCACAGGCCCCCAGCAGTGCTGGCTCGCCTGCTCTCAGCACCTCATCCGGGACTCTGACCCCGGGGTTCCCCACTTCCTTTCTCTCGTGCTGCCCCCACCCACCCAGCACCAGGCCCGAGAGGCCCCCTCATGTCACCACCAGGCACTCTCCTGGAACCACACCCCGTGCCCGGGGCCCGAAGTTCAGGAACCCTGCAAATACATCCAGCCAGACCCCCTCTCCCTCCTCCCCTCCCCAACCCAGAGAAAATGAGAGAGGGAAGACCCGGCCCTGCACCTGCTGCCACTGAAAGGTAGGGACCCACGCCTGACTTGGCTCACGGGGGTCCCTCCCCGGAGAGGGGGCCGAGGCTGAGCTCACCAGATCCCCAGCACGGCGAGGGTTTCCCTGGCTGGCTCGGAGGAGCCAGGGGCAGGGGGCAGCGCTTGAAGCCCACCAGCCCCTCCTCATGTCACCAGCCCTGGGATGCTGGCAGCAGGATGGAGCCACCGGGAGCCCCGTGGACGACAAAACATGGGGTCACCACCCTCTCCGTGCTGTATGAAGCCCAGATTCCTCCTGGAGCGAGAAGCTGAGTGATGGGTGAGCCGTGATGTGGGGTGCCATGGTGCTTCCCTGCCCCCGCCCCTGCCTGTCTCAGCCCCCTGGGCTCAGTTTGGCTGTGGTTGTATCTGGGAGCTGGGAATCCCTCAAAACCAAGGCCAGAAGGCTCATCGGTGTTCGCCTGACCCTCTACCCCCAGGAATGCGACAGGGCCACCAGGAGAGCCCGGCCTGGCCCGGGAGCTCCGGGCTGAGAGGCCACGCCCATCTCCACTGTCAGTAACTCATCCGTGGACATCCGGGGCCACGCAGAGCCCGAGAGTGACACCACTGTCACTCAGGACCCAGCGTGTGAGTCGAACCCGAGAAAATGCCCAGAGCCCCATGGCCACCACCTATCCCCTCGGGGGGCAAGGAGTTCAAGCCTTCCAGGCCCTCGGACACAGGCGGTGTGAAGTGTCCCTCCGGGGGCACCCGAGGCCTGTGGTGCCTCTCGGCCCTGGGAAGAGGGGCCGGGACCCCCTGGAGCTCCTGGTGACAGAGAGGCCTGGAAGCCATCAAGAGACATTAAAGGAGCAAAACGCATTTGGGCTGGCGGCCGCGGGCAGCGAGCGTCCACCCCGTGGTGGCCGGCGCAGATAAAGCCTCTGCTGATTGGATTACGGGGAGGAAGACGGAAAGCAGATGGAGTTCACGGTCGAGACGCCACACTTCTCGGCAAACTCCGGCCGCCGCTAAGAGGGGAGCTGGTCTGTCTCAGCCGTGGATGAAGGCAATGTGGGGAGATAAAAAGGAAGGGCCATTTACACACTCGAGGCCACCGGCCGGCGCGGGCGGCAGTGCGGGGATCTGAGATGACATCACTGACCCAAGGGAGACTGAGGCATCGCAGGACATGGTGGCGACATGGCGCGACGGTGGCGCCATGGGCAATGTGCCACGGCCCCAGAGATGCCACCCTCGCCTGCCCAGCCCAGCGACGCTGCTGAGACCCGGGAGGACTCATGGAGGGGGGGGGTCCCAAAACTCCAGCCTGCAGCAAATTAGGCGGCAGCACGGGGTCTGAACTTGGGGCTCCCACCAAGGGGGCCACAGACAGGTGCACTGAGACAGCTCGGGGTGCCCCCTGGGCCTGGGGGATCTCTGGGGCATGTCTGTGTTGGAGACGCTTGGACAAAGGGGAAGGGTCTCAAAACGTGGCCCTCACAGCCACACCACGACCCCCACGGCACTGTGATGGCTGAGGACCATGGCTCACGGCACCTGGAGGAAGCGCAGGTCCCCTGGGTGGCCCTCGGCAGGGGTGGCTGGAGGGCAGGAAGCAGGTAGTGTCCCCAGAGGGGCAGGAAAGGCCTCATGGATTCTGCGAGGCAGAGGGACCCGGCTCCATCTCGTTTGAGGTCAGCTCCACATGCAGGGTGGCCTCTCAGAGGACAAAGGGGACGGGAGGGCCACGCTCTGACCCAGACACCAGAGCAGCTCACGGAGCAGCCAGCAAGCCTCTGCCACGGCCTCTCCATCCACGACCCACGGGGCAGCCCCTGCTGCTTCTCTTCGGAAGCCGCCAGGGCCACAGCCCCGGGGCAGCCAGCGCGTCTCAGCCTCCAGGAACCCCTCTCATAAGGAAGCCTCCAGACATTCGCTCCGGAGAGGACCCCTCGGAAACGTACACGGGACACACGTGGGGGATCACGGAGAATGCGTGAAAACCCGTGCGTGGATTTCAAAGGACACTGCAGCAGAACTTCTCATGTCGTGTCCCGTGGGCTTTAATAAAATATCAGGTGACATCCAGCGTGGGAACAGCATGTGCCCGCGTTCCTACAGACGCCGTCCCAGGAACCCCCCTCCCAGGAAAGGTCCACAGCCTGTCCACGCCCACTGAGCTCCTCCCAGGACCCCACGGCAGGTGCCATTCCGGGGTGTGTGGAGTCCCCTCCTGCCCCACCTCCTGTCCTTCCCCAAGACTGCCCTGGGCACCAGAGCAGTCACTCCCTGAGCCTGTGTCACAGGCTGTATTTCTTATTGTTTCTTTTGTTTTTTAAAAAGGATTTATTTTTATTTATTTGAAAGGCAGAATGGCAGAGAAACAGAGACAGGAAGAGGTCTTCCGTCTGCTGGGTCACTCCCCAGCCGGCTGCAACGACCAGGGTGGGGCCAGGCTGAAACCAGGAGCCAGGAGCTCCATCCAGATCTCCCACATGGGTGCAGGGGCCGTGTACTTGGACATCTTCTGCTGCTTTCCCAGGCGCATTAGCAGGGAGCTGGGTCGGAAGCAGGGCAGTGGGGCCTAGAACCTGCTCTCTACTGTGGAGTGCCGGCCCAGCACCAGCACTCGTCTCTGTGCACAGCAGGAACGCTTTCTGGTTGAGTGTGCGTTGTGAAGTGTCCAACGTGCAGACAGTGGGACAAGTCAAGCCAGCTGCTCCATCTACCATCCACCTGCCTGCCTATCATCTGTCTATCCACCCATCATCCATCCCCCATCACCATCCACCTACCATCCATCCATCCATCATCCATCCCCCATCACCATCCACCCACCATCCACCCATCATCCATCCCCCATCACCATCCACCTACCATCCATCCATCATCTATCATATCCATCCATCCCCCATCACCATCCACCCATCATCCATCCCCCATCACCATCCACCCACCATCCATCCATCATCCATCCCCCATCACCATCCACCCACCATCCACCCATCATCCATCCCCCATCACCATCCACCTACCATCCATCCATCATCTATCATATCCATCCATCATCCGTCCCCCATCACCATCCACCCATCATCTATCATCTGTCTATCCACCCATCATCCATCCCCCATCACCATCCACCCACCATCCACCCATCATCTATCATCTGTCTATCCACCCATCATCCATCCCCCATCACCATCCACCCACCATCCACCCATCATCTATCATATCCATCTACCCATCCATCATCCACACCCCATCATCTGTCTACCATATCCATCCATCTCTCATCCATCCACCATCCATCTCTCATCCATCCACCATCGGTCATGTACCCATCGATCTATCCTACTTGCCCCACCAGTCTATCCTACCTACCTGTCTGTCATCCATCTCTATCACGTACCCATCCATCCATCACCCGTCTCTCTCATCCATCCACCACCCGTCTCTCTCATCCATCCATCAGCCGTCTCTCTCATCCATCCATCACCCATCTCTCTCATCCATCCATCACCCGTCTCTCTCATCCATCCATCACCCGTCTCTCTCATCCATCCATCACTCGTCTCTCTCATCCATGTCACCCATCTCTCTCATCCATCCACCACCCGTCTCTCTCATCCATCCATCACCCGTCTCTCTCATCCATCCATCACCCATCTCTCTCATCCATCCATCACCCGTCTCTCTCATCCATCCGTCACCAGTCTCTCTCATCCATCCATCACCCGTCTCTCTCATCCATCCATCACCCGTCTCTCTCATCCATCCGTCACCCGTCTCTCTCATCCATCCATCCATCCGTCCGTCACCTGCCTACCCATCCAGCCTGTCATCTATCAGCTATTACCTGTGTCTGTATCTATCGTCTGCCTGTTGCCTATCTATCCACCATCTATCACCTGCATTATTTATGTCTGCATCTGTATCTGTCCACCTGGAGCCAGGACTTTTTACCCTGACCTTGAACATGAGCCTCCAGGCTCTGCAGCCTGTGGACATCAGGACCTGCACCTGTGGCTCCCCAGACTCCCGAGGCCTCGGCCTCCATCTGAGAGGGACACCACCAGCCTCTGGTTCCAGAACCTCAGGGTCACGCTGCGCCACGCCGCCGGTGGCCCTGGATTTGCAGCCTGCAGATGGACGGTCGTGCGGCTTCTCAGTCTCCACAGTCACAGAGCCAGTTCCCCCAGGAACCCCTCCCTGCAGCTGTCTCATCTATGTAGCTACACAGCTAGACAGACAGATGACAGATGGATGGGTGGATGGAAGAGTGGGTGGATGGAAGGATGGATGGATGGATGGGTGGAGAGACAGATAAATAGATGATAGCTGGATGGATGGAAGAGTGGGTGGATGGATGGGTGGGTGGATGGATGGATGGAGAGATAGAGCGAGACAGATGATCAGGAACCTCCTCCCTGCAGCCATCTCATCTACATAGCTACACAGCTAGACAGACAGATGACAGATGGATGGATGGATGGGTGGATGGATGGATGGATGGAGAGAGAGAGACAGACATGATCAGGAACCCCTCCCGTGCAGCCATCTCATCTACGTAGTCGCACAGCTAGACAGATGATGGATGATGGATAATGGATGGATGGAGAGATGGAGAGACAGGCAGATGGTCAGGAACCTCCTGCTGGATGGCTGTCTCATCTGTGTAGTTATGTAGAGAGAGATGATGGATGGACAGATGTAGACACATGAGCGGTGGAGACAGATGGTAGATACAGCTAGCTAGCTGGATGATTGACAGACGACAGATGTAGTCAGATACGTAGACAGGTGATGGTTGTTACATGTAGCTGATGGTACATGGATGATGGACGAGACACCTGTTCTGTCCTCCGCAGAGCCCTGCCTGCTCCGGGGGCGTTTCCCCGTCATGGTCGGAGCAGGTGGGTTTTGAGGCCAGTGTGTCTCGGACGTGTGTGCGAAGCTGGGACGCGTCTCGCAGCCCAGGTCCTGGAAGAGCCGTGAGGGAGCAGCTGGCTCCTCGCCCCCACCGAGAGCAAGGCCAGCGCCTCCACAGACACAGGTGTGCAGGGACGTCACCCCCCGCCCGCTCCAGCTGCCCCTCCCCCAAGTGCAGCCACAGGGTGGGCGCCGGCCACCACGGCCCTCCCAGAACCATTTACACCCAGGCAAGCCGGGGCTCATGCAGCCCCATGCGGGGTCCCATCCGTGCCCGGAGCCCAAGCCACCATTTCCCCTCCCAACCCCGTCTGTTCGACACGCACCCTCGGCCAGGCAGGAGCTCCGCTCACAGCCCCATGAGTGCCCCTCACTGCGTCCGTGGCTCGCTCCGTGCCCTGTGGCTTCCAGCTCCCCCCCCCCCCAGGAAGGGAACAGCAGCTGGGGGGGGGGGTCAAGTGGAGCTCCAAAGGGGCCCTCGAGGCCGGGCCTGCCCCTCCCCCTTCGACTCAAGCTGTGAGAAGATGAGGCCAGGAGCCCGCCGCTCCTGGGCAGAGGGGACATGTGGACGTGGACGTGCCTGGGCCCACAGCCACCCAAACCGAGCCCAGACCAGATCAGCCAGACCCGACCAATCTACTACAGAGCTGCCTCTCAGCTGGAGCCACTCCTGACAGCCAGACACAGCAAGAAAGAAACCCCCACTGAGCTGGAGTGTGGTTCGTCACCGAGCGGACTGAGCCGGCACGGGCGGCCACCGTGAGCCCTCACCTTTCCATTTCACCCTCTCTTTTCTTAAGATTTATTTTATTTATTTGAAAGTCAGAGTTACAGAGAGAGAGAGAGAGAGAGATTGTCCATCTGCTGGTTCACTCCCCAAATGGCTGCAACGGCCAAGGCTGGGCCAGAAGAAGCCAGGAGCCAGGAGCTCCATCCAGATCTCCCACGTGGGTGCAGGGGCCCAAGCACCTGGGCCATCTTCTGCTGCTCTCCCAGGTACATTTGCAGGGAGCTGGATAGGAAGTGGAGCAGTCGGGACTCGAACCGGCGACCATACGGGATGCTGGCACTGCAGGTGGCGGCTTTACCCCCAGCACTGCAGTGCTGGCTCCTCATGCTCTGGTTTTAAAACCAGCCCGGTGCTGACACTGACAATGCCTCCGACTCATCTGTGCCGTGTCGCTCACGTGATGCCCCTGGGCTGTTATGGGTGGGGGCGGGGCTCAGGGGACCTGCTTCCAGTGAGTCCTGTGGGAACGTGTGCCAGCGCCAGGGCCCGGGGCCCCACAGCTCCTGGTAGAGCGAGGTGAGGGAGGGGCCCAGCCAGGAAGGGCGTGGCTGAGGGGCCCGCACGGACGCATCCCAGGGGGAGCTGAGGGGCGCCTGCACCGCACGAGCTCACCGGAGCTGCCCTGATTCCTCTGTGGTCTGGAGGGGAGTCTGCAGGCCCGTGACAGGTGGCACCGAGAAGCGGGTGGGACAGAGCCCCGGAACCTCCCCCGCCTCCCGCCCCCCAGGGGAGAGAAAGAAGCAGGACAATGGCACCCAGCGCCCGAGGTCCTTGGGGTGACGACCGGGGCCCCGGGG
Organism: Lepus europaeus; assembly: GCF_033115175.1. Lineage (NCBI taxonomy): Eukaryota > Metazoa > Chordata > Mammalia > Lagomorpha > Leporidae > Lepus > Lepus europaeus. The sequence goes on from NC_084833.1 coordinate 3,476,634, forward strand.
TGCTCCTCCATCGGCATGCGTTCCCCTCCCAGCTGCCAGCAACGGCGCTGCCTGGGGCGTCCTGCGTGTGCCGAGGTCCATAAGTTCCACAGGCACACGCGCCCACCGGGCGAGACATTCCCAGGCTCAGAGCCGCACCCGGCCCCGGCCAGCAGCCACCCACGCAGGGAGGCACGGTGGGACGGGCCCACATCCCTAACCCAGCCTCCAGGTCTCCGCATTCAGGGGAAGCGTTCGGGGAAGTCCTGGCACCCGGCTGCCGTGAGGTGGACATGAGGGGACCACCACTCTCGGCCCCACACTGGGCGCGCAGTGGCCAGCAAGCGTGAGCCCCGGCCACTCGCCCCCCAGCACCGCGTGCCCCTCCCCTCCCATCCCCAGCCCTGCCCGCTCCACGGCCACCAGCCAAGGCCGCCAGCCCAGCCCTGCCCACTCCAAGCGCTCCTGGGAATCCTCGCTGGGGCGAGAGGGGAGCTCAGGGGCCAGCGGCAGGCCTGGCGCAAAGACGGCTCCCAGGGCCCGGAGAGCCGGGGCCAGGGTCTGGGGGTGGGGGGTTCCAGGATGGACCGTCCCTTTTCAGGGACATCTGCCGACCCTGCCCAGCCTGGAGCTCGGGTCTCCACCGGGCGGCGAGGCCACTCTCGGAAGCTGACCAGAGCTGGCTCCCACGGTCTCGGGTGCCTGTGCGCAGTGGCCTGGGGGCTGTACCTGCCAGGGACAGGGGTGGGGGCCTCCCGCCCTCCTACCTGCCTCCCTCCTGCCCCTCCTCGGCCTTGTCTCCTGCTTCTTCTTCCCCCCGCTCCCTCCCTGTGGTCTGGGGGCCCTTTCTGCCCCACACCCAAGCTGCACCACGGGGTTCAATGGGGACCCAGGCTCCGCCCAGGCCTGGGGACGCTGACGCGGGGTCAAAGCCAGCACAAGGTGGCTGGGTGGGGGCTGGGGGAGGGAACCTCAGGAGCTCCCCTGACCCAGCCTGGCGCCAGGGGCGGGCTCCCTGGAGGAAGCGACCAATGCCTCACCCAGCAGACGCTCCCATGCCAGTACACACGTGTGGCCACCACACGGTGACAATACACACCTGTGGCCACCACACAGCGATGATTAGAGACCAGGTTCTGGAGCTCTAAGGTCCTCTGGCAAAGCACTCACCTGCAGACCTGGAGCCACACTGCCCGCGCCCGGGGCCGTCGAGAGCCCTGCGTGGTCCCAGCGTGGAGCTGGCCGTGGTGTCCGCCCACCATCCGCCGCCCCCCGGGGGCCAGGGTGGGCTCGCAACCTGTCACTCAGCATGGGGCTGAGACAGGAGCAGGGCCGACCACTTCTCGGACACGAAGCTGGGAAACAGGGCAAGGCTGGTGACGGAAGCCAGTCAGGGGCTGCCTGGGGCTGTCGGGGAGTCCTCCCACGTGACGCTGCGTAGGCGTGGACGTGAACACGTTTCCTGCAAAACACACACCTCACGCTGTGTGAGAGTTATGCTGCTGTGATTTAAGGATGGGGGGTGGGGGGGTGACCTTCACATCAGGGCCACCACCAGTCCAGGGACTTGAGAGTGGACGGGACAACAAGGGACACTGGACATTGCAGGGAACACTGGGGACAAGCTGGTATCCCACATGGGTGCTGGTTCAAGTCTCAACTGCTCCACTTCTGATCCAGCTCTCTGCTGTGGCCTGGGAAAGCAGTAGAAGATGGCCCAGGTCCTTGGGCCCCTGCACCCGCGTGGAGACCTGGAAGAAGCTTCTGGCTCCTGGCTCTGGATCTGCTGGCAGCCATCTGGGGAGTGAACCAGCGATGGAAGATTCTCTCTCTCTCTCTCTCTCTCTCTGCCTTTCAAATAAATAAGTAACTCTTTAAAAAAAGAAGAAAAAGAACACAACTCACTAACAGCAGGCATTTGGAGGATTTTTAAGAAAAACTAAATTTTAAAAATGAGCACCACCTGCCATAGAGAAAAACTCAACGGCGGAGACAGAGCGTTGAGAAGTTTCCAGAAAGTGAATGAGGGCGGGGGAGGAGGAGGAGGAGGAGGAGTGGGAGAGCCCCGTGGTGTGGCCTGTGAGGGTCTCATCTGCCTGGGACAGAGACGGCAATGCACTCCCAGTGTCCAGAGCTGAGGCCCACATGCAAACACACATGCACACGCACACACACTCACACACACACGTGCACACACGCGCATGGGAGCTGATCTCAGCCCGGCTGTCCCAGCAGCGGCACCAGAAGCAGGACCGTGCAGCGTCGCCGCCACACGCCCTCCTCACCTGGGACTGGGCGGCAGGTGCATTACCCCCCAGAGACGCGGGCAGGACAGAGATCACACCAGAACCGCCAGGCCCGGACAAGAAAATGAACCCAGGGAGAGGAGGCTCGCGCAACACGGCTGTGGGGTGCAGGACACCCCGAGAGGCAGCGGCGCCCCGGACGGAGCTGTGCATCTCCAAATTCCCGCAGCCGCCGTGCCTGCCTCCCCGCGGGCAGAGGGTGCGGGAGCCTGAGCTTTGCCTGTCCCCCTGGGACACCCCCTTCTGCCCCTCACCCCCAAATCTCCCACTGGGACCCGTTCCTGAGGACAGGGAGCTGGAGTCATCCCCACGGGGCCGCTTTGAGAGGGGCCCACAGGTGGACCTCTTAGATCCGGGCACCAAGGTGGAGCCCCCTGGTGGCCCCCGTAGCGAGCAGGGGACACACACTGGTGCCTCGCCTCGTGACGACCTGGCCGCCGGGGACACGCTCGGATGCCACCCCGAGACGCCCAGAGCCTCAGCTCGCTCCTCTCCCGTGCGAAGTCCCCGCACCGCGGACGCCTTGCCACAGGACCAGGAATGAACCAACAGGGACAGCCGTCCACCACAAAGCAGCGGCTCTGCCCTGGCCGCCGCCCCCGGTACCCCGGCTCTCCCGGGCCTCTTGCCGGGGCCCCCTCGTGTCTCTGCCCACTGGCAGCTGCTGGCCTTGGCCTGGGGCAGGCCCAGGGCAGCCAGCCGGGCTCCAGGCCACACGGGCGCCGCCCTGTCCCTTGTTCGTGCTGCTTTCTGCACTCTCGGAAGCGGAGCAGCAGGCTGTTCGGAGGTCGTGGTAGGCGCTGGCTGGCCCATCGCCGAGCCTGTCTCCCTCTCGTCCCGGCCACTCGGCTGGACCGCCCCTCCCGGCCTCCCCTGCGGGTGGCATGTGAGGGCACTGATGCACGCCACCTCCGGGCCTGGCCAAGGACGCTCCTGCTCGCTCTCCGGGGTCTCACCTCTGCCGGGTCCAGGCAGGGCCACAGGTGGGGAACCCCAGGGCCACAGGTGGAGGACCCAGGGCCACAGGTGGGGAACCCCAGGGCCGCAGGTGGAGGACCCACGGCCACAGGTGGGGAACCCCAGGGCCACAGGTGGAGGACCCAGGGCCACAGGTGAGGAACCCCAGGGCCACAGGTGGGGAACCCCAGGGCCACAGGTGGGGAACCCCAGGGCCGCAGGTGGAGGACCCCAGGGCCGCAGGTGGAGGACCCAGGGCTGCAGGTGGAGGACCCCAGGGCTGCAGGTGGGGAACCCCAGGGCCGCAGGTGGAGGACCCAGGGCCGCAGGTGGAGGACCCAGGGCCACAGGTGGAGGACCCAGGGCCACAGGTGAGGAACCCCAGGGCCGCAGGTGGGGAACCCCAGGGCCGCAGGTGGGGAACCCCAGGGCCACAGGTGGGGAACCCCAGGGCTGCAGGTGGAGGACCCCAGGGCCGCAGGTGGAGGACCCAGGGCCACAGGTGGAGGACCCAGGGCCGCAGGTGGAGGACCCAGGGCCACAGGTGGAGGACCCAGGGCCGCAGGTGGAGGACCCCAGGGCCACAGGTGGAGGACCCAGGGCCACAGGTGGAGGACCCAGGGCCACAGGTGGAGGACCCCAGGGCCACAGGTGGGGAACCCCAGGGCCACAGGTGGAGGACCCAGGGCCGCAGGTGGAGGACCCAGGGCCACAGGTGGAGGACCCAGGGCCGCAGGTGGAGGACCCAGGGCCACAGGTGGAGGACCCAGGGCCGCAGGTGGAGGACCCACGGCCACAGGTGGAGGACCCAGGGCCGCAGGGGCTGGTCGAGCCCCTCAGGGTAAGGTCATCTCCACCGGTAGTGTGGAGCCGGCCGCGCCTGCATCAGCTATGGCACACACAGAAGCGTCAGCGGGTGCAGCGCTCCAAGCAGGCTCTGTGCCAGCAAGAGGTCGATTCGTGTGTGCAGGCAGGACCCGGCCAATGGGCACCCGCCATTCTTCCAGCTGCCAGCTCTCCCAGCCCACCCCCTGCCAGCCGCCCGGCTCTCCCAGCCCGCCCCCTGCCAGCCGCCCCACTCTCCCAGCCCACCCCCACCATGGACGCGCGACATTAGCACAGGAGTCCTCACCCCTCCTGGGTCCCCACAGCCCGCGGGCCCGGGGGGACAGCCCTGTGGAGGAGACTGAGTCCAGGCCACACCTGCCAGAGCCAAGGCAGGGTGTCCTGGCTCCCTGGGTCTGTCCCCCACCGTGCCCCAGCCCCACGCAGAAGGAGAAGCCAAGCGGCGCCGGGCGGCTGAGGAGCCGGCAAACACGCGTCCATCCGCCCAGAGGAGGTGGCTGAACACCTGCTGTGTGCGCGGCGCTGCGCTCGCGTGAGCAGGGCTGTCCCCAGTGGGTGAGGATTAAAGGCAGCACGCGGGGGCCCTGGAGCGCGTTGAGGTGGCTTGGGGTCAGGGAGGGCTGTCCCCAGCAGGTGCCGGCCGAGCAAACGCCAGGCTGAAAAGAGCCAGCATCGCTCACCCGGCCCTGCCCGTGCCCTGCACGCCGGAGCCACGCTTCCCAGAGCCCTTTGCGCTCGGCCTCCCGGGTGGTGGAAGAACAGAGGGAGGAGCAGGCAGAAGCCCGGGATGCCCCACCCCCCTCCCCGTCCCAGAGGGCCAGAGTGCGGGCGTGGGCACGGTTTGATTTCTGGACCGGTCTGCACTGTGCTCGCCCCACCCCCGCCCCACGTCCCTGCACCGATGCCTGGGGCGCTAATGGTGGGGCTGTCCCAGGCGGTGCAGGGCCACCCTGTAAAGACCCCAGGGCACAGATGCCCCCACGTCACACCCCTTGGTTCCCCAGTGAGAGGCAGCTGCTTGGCCAATGGGCGAAGCCACAGGTCCAGCCTCCGGCCGTGGCTGTGCTGTCCCCGCCCCCTGGGTCCTCAGCGCCGGACACCCCCAGTCTCTTCTGTCCCGAAGCCGACACCTGCCAGTCCAGCTGGGGGCTCGGCGAGGCAGACTGTGGCTGAGAAGGGCAGCGGCTTCCCGGCCCCTGCACGGGGACATGGCACGCCCGGGTCCACCCGTGACCGTGCAAGATGCGGGCGACAAAGGCCACAGGGTGCACGGTGTGCAGTCTGCTCCTGGCAGTGTTCGCGGCGAGATCTGTGTTCAAGACGAGGGACCGTGAGCAAAGCAGAGCGCCTTCCCTCACGTGGTGGGCCTCGCCCGATCAGGCGAAGGCGAGGGGGCTTCCCCTGGGCAGTGGCGGCCGCACAGGGCTGGCCTCCCGCCTGCTGGCCTCCCTGCAGGTTTGGGTTTTGCTGGTCTGCGGAGCGGCTCCAGCTAGCTCCCTCCCACAAGCGCCTCGACGCCGCCTCTCTCCACAGCCGTGACTTGACAGCCGGGGACGCGTCCACTCTCCCCGGGGAACAGACGCATTCTCTCCGACAGCCGATGGCCGAGAGCGTCTTCCCCTTCTCGCACTGGCCGCCAGGAAGCTGCAGCCACCACGGGAGGTGTCCCAGGCGCCGGACCCGTGCCAGGGCTCACCGCGCTCTCCTCATGTCTTCTCCTAACGCTGCACAGCGCCATGGGCCAGAGGGTCCCGCCCCCTTCCCCGGCCACCGGCCAATCCGCTGCCCGGGGCTGGGTGTTCCAACAGCCGTGCACACAGCCATGGGTGAAGACAGCGCAGAGGGCGGCCTTGGCAGGCGCTCAGAAACACCTCCCTCTGCTGCCCTCCGCCCACACCGGTGCGGGAACCAAGGAAGGAGGCTGCCTGTGGCTTTGAACTCTGGGAGCAGCAGGCTCTGGGAAGCGTGGACTTGAACCTCTCTGAGGACGGCCCCCGGGGATCCACCCCTGGGCAGCCCCCTCTCGCAGGCCTCTCAGACCCCCAGCACGTCCCGCACTGCTGCCCGCTCGGAGGTCAGGCCGCGACTGGGGGAGGGGCATTTCTCTCCGCCACAGTCCTGAGCCACAGCACCCGGCCACGCCCAGGGTGTGGACAGGGTGACAGCAAGACGCTGCCACGCTGCCTGGCCCCTGTGTGGCTGCTTCGGGGACCCCGTGTGCTGCCCCCTGCCCTCTCGTCTCCACCACACAGGCTCTAAGCTCAGGGGCCCCTCATCCCGCCACCTGCCCCTCAACACGGCCCCACCCCGCCCCTTCCTCAGTTTCCCGTGGCCTACACGGGGGTCCCCCTGCCTGCTGCTTCAGCCCGGGCACAGGAGGCTGCCGGCACAGGCCTGGGACACAGGGCGCCGCCAAGCTGCAAGCCTGCCCCCCCTTTCTCTCCCCCCAGGGTCGGGGGCTCTGTGTCACAAGGTTGCCCAAGCACCTGGGGCCCCTTGCCTGTGTCTCTCTGTCCCCCGTCTGGCAAAGGACACATCCAGCGCTCTCACCGGTTTGCTCCGCACCAGAGAGAGGAGGGGGAGCTTGGAGGACAGGGGCAGGACCCCTCCCTGCCCACGCCCCAAGGGCCAGGGAACGCAGGCCGAGCTGGGCCTGGGGAGTCCCGGGATGGGGACCCCCTTGGCCGGACACAGCGGGCGGAGTCGCCTCCCACTGCAGGGTCTCGGGGGTGAAATGACTGACAGGTGGCCGGGGAGGCGGCCGGAGCACGGGCGTGGTGTCCGTGCCACCGCCTGCTCTCTCGCACTGACCACGTGCTCCCGTGGCCTCCCTCTCCCTGTCCTGGGAGGGGGGAGGGGCCTCGGTCATGTCCCTCCGACTCCCCCCCTTCAGGTCACGGCTCTCACCCGGCCCCTGTGCCGCCTCCCAACCCCGGACCCCCCTCGCTTGCCCGGGAGCCCCTGGTAGCTCCCCCAGGTCTGCACGCTGCAGTCCAGACTCCCAGCCGAGCTGCAAAGCCCTCTCAGCTTGTGCCCATCCCGCCTTGCCATTGCACAACCTCACCATGACTTCCGGGCACTCAGCATCCAGACCAAGGAGTCTCAATTTTGGGGGTGCATGGGCGTCCTGTGCCAGGGCCGTTAGTAACATTCGAAGTCCGGAGGCAGCCGGGGTGAAGGACAAGGATCCGGCTGGGTCGGCAGCCCCCGAGGTCAAGTGTGAGCTTGCTGTGGGCTTCCAGCCTGCAGGCCGCTGCCCACACTGTCCCTTCCGCCTGGACACGCGTGCCTGAGCCCCAGTCACTGAGGACGCCTGCCCCAGACCCCGAGTTCCCGCGGCCCCGTCCCTCCCAGTCCTGGGACAGCAGGACACACACCAGCTGGGAGCCGCGGGAGGCAGGGGCGTTCATCCCCGGGAAGGGGGCGCCCAGGTGTGCGGTCCCCACGCAGCCCAGGGCTCACAGAGGAAACCCCTGCTCTGTGACCTCAGCCCTGGTATTTTCAGAGCCAATGACTCATCCCCATCACGCGGCTCTGCGGGTGTCCCGGCTGGCCCCCGGGGCAGGGGAGGCCCTGGCAGGAAAGGCCCTGAGCCCCACCCCCACCACGCCTCTGGCTGGGACACCCCAGCGGAAGAGATGCCGTGGCTGCGGTCGGGGGCGCCTGTCCCGTCCTGTCCCATCCAGGAGCGGGGAGTGCTGGTTTTGGGGTCTTCCTGCGCCTGGCCCCACCCCACTGCCCATCCCCTGAAGGGCGAGGGAGCCCAAGGCCCCCAGGGACAGCCTTTTCCGGGTCTCTGCGGCCCCTGTGTGTGGAGCAGGAAGAGGAATTCCCAGTGGTGAGCTCAGAGCCCCAGACCCAGAGACACAACTCGCCTTGTGCCCAGCGCAGCCCCCCCACACCCACCCCCAGCCCCCAGCCCCCAGCCCCGCCCCGGGAGCTCAGCAGCTACTTAAGTGGGAGGGGCAGCATGGAGGGGTGGTGGGCGTGGCTCGCTGGGGACCAGGACCTGGCGACTGGGATGTCAAAGGTCAGAGAGCCTGGGTCCCAACCCTGGCTCTGCTCCGGACTCGGCCTCCTGCTAAGGAGCACCGGGGGGGGGGGGGGGGTAGCGGCCACGGCTCAACTGCTGGGCCCCCGCCACCCGCATGGGAGACAGGATGGAATCCCCGGCTCCTGGCTTTGGCCTGGCCCAGCCCTGGCTGCCGAGGGCATTTGGGGAGTGAACCAGCAGGTAGGAGATCTCTCTCTCTCTCCCTCCCTCTCCAGCTTTCAAACAAGTAAAATAAAATAAATAATTTTTAAAAAACCAGGCTGGCTCTGGACGAGACATGAGCCACTGGTCTCTGGGCTGCGGTGAGGAAGGGGCTTGGATGGCGGGGGTGGGAGGCAGCCCCACTTCCCGTGGCCTTCAGGGAAGAAGCTGTGGCAGAGGGGGAGGGGGCGCGGGGAGGGACGATGCAGGTCACCTGGCACCTCCTCCAGGAAGCCCCCAGGGGTTCCTGTAACACTCCCCAGGGTCACCACCATTGCCCTCGGAGTGTGCAGCCCAGTGCACTGGGAAAGCGTAGAGGCTGCCTAGGTCACTTCAACTGTAGTGGCCTCACTAAAATATGTAGTGCCCCCCGTGGAGCCGGCATCCCACTTCCGATCCAGCTCCACCTCCGATCTAGCTCTCTGCTGTGGCCTGGGAAAGCAGTGGAAGATGGCCCAGGTCCTTGGGCCCCTGCACCCATGTGGGAGACCTGGAGGAAACTCCTGGCTCCTAGCTTCGGATCGGTGCAGCTCCGGCTGTTGTGGCATTTGGGGAGTGAACCAGTGGATGGAAGACCTCCCTCTCTCTCTCTCTCTCTCTCTCTCTCTCTCTCTCTCTCTCTCTGTAACTCTGCTTCTCAAATAATTAATACATAAATTTAAAAAAAATCTCACTAAAAGAAACAGACAACGTAGATTTATTTAACCCAGTTTCCCAGACACGTGGTCTTTCCAATGCGTTCTCGATAAAGTTTATTGGTGCTGAGATCTGGAACATTCCCTGCCTGGTGCCCCTGCAGGGCCCAGCCTTACCCCCGGCCCAGAGCCCCGCCCCAGCCTGCGGTGAGCCCCCGGTGAGCCCCTGGTGAGCCCCCGGTGAGCGCCTGCCGCGGGGGCGCCTGCCTGTGCACCTGTCTGCACGGGTGCTCGCGTTCTCACCGTCCCGGTGCGCCGGCTGCTCCCCGGGGCCCGTGCGTGCACACAGCCGCGCCCTGCTCCCTCCGTGCCCAGCGCCGGGCTTCCTGTACCGTAACCGTAACCCCGTCTGTGAAGTCCCCGCAGATCCGGTGCCATTCCGAGGCCCCGGGCTTGGGCTTCCACATGCGGATTTGAGAAGCCACAATTCAGCCCGGACCACGGTCCATGTCCCCCCACGTGCCCAGCCCGGTCCTTGCTGCCGGCTGTGGGCAGAGTGGCAGCCCCTCGGTCTCAGGATCGGGCCTGTCCCGGCCTCCGACCTCCGACCTCCGGCTGCAGCGCCAGGGAGGCAGTGAGAGCTCCAAGCCCAGGGCAGCCTGGTGCAGCTGCTACCGCCAGAGAGCAGACGGGCAAAGCCAGCACGTGAGAGGCCCCCAGAGACCCAAGTGCCCAACAGAGCGTCCTGGAGGAAGCCCACCCAGAGCGGCCGAGGGGTGGTGGCAGAGGCCACGTGGCCTGGCCACCCTGGGTGGGCGCAGGCACCGCCTCCCCGCCTCCTGGGGATTCCGCGTGCTGTCACTCCAGCGCTGCGTGTCCTCTCCGTCTCCATCGCCCTCTCCTTTCCCTTCCTGCTTGGAACTTATGTAAGAGGTGTGGTGCAGCAGCAGCCTTCGGGGGGCCATGGACACCCAGTGCCGTGGTGAGGACGGCACAGAACACAGCAGGGCCCGGGTCCTCGATATCTCACGGAGCTGCCGCGCCACAGCCTGACACTCGTGGGTTGAAAGTCCTCTGCAAGGCCACGCTGGGCACGCGTCTGTTTCTGACAGCTGACACAGCTCCGGTGCCCAGCAGGTGGATGCCCGTCCCATGGATGCCGAGGGCCTGTGCTGCTCAGAGGCCAACGTCAGCTGGCCTGGGGTGGGGGAGAGAGCGGGGGACACCGGCTCCCACCTCCAAAGCTCGCCCGGCTGGCCCATCCCAACCAAGAGACTCCCCAGCCCTCATCTCCGCGACCTCTGACCTCTGGACACTATGGAAACGTCGCTGGCCCCACCCACTGGGCACTGCCTCACCTGGCCTGGGGCCTCCCGCAGCCCTGCCCGTGGCCTGCACCCTCCCAGCGTCTTTGGGCCTCACGGGGCGGCTGGCCCTGCCCACTTCACTGCACACGGCGCGGCGGCTGATCCCCGGCTTCCACACACAGCACACGGTTCCAGGGAGCAGGCAGCTGACCACGGCTGCCAGGGACGAGGTCGGGGCCGGGGTCCTGTCCGGAGCCGCGCCTCTCAGCCCCGAAAGGACTCTCACTGGGTCCAGGGCTGGCAGGGTGGGATTGGGGGTCCCAGGAGACACAGACCCTGGACGCAGAGCAGGGACGGTCCCTCATTCGGCTTGGGACGGAGCTCGGACGCCAGCATTGGCCAAACTCTCCCTGGGCGCCTTCCCTCTGGGGCCGGGTGACAGGCCCGGAGCTGCCACCCACTGTCCGTCCAGGAGCTGGGGCTGGGAGGCGAGGGCAGGGAGCGCTGGACTCTGGGCCCAGCTCCGGGCCAGGGCATCGGCTCCTCCACCAAACTGGGCCGCACCCGTCACTCATGGAGGCGGGGTTTGCTCAACCAGAGCTGGACTTGAACCTGGGCCCCTCTGTCTGAGAGCCTTCCTTGGGGGTCAGCTCCGGGAGGCCGAGGCAGCCGTCTGCTCTCATCTGATCCCGGGGGGCGGGGGGACGTAGGCGGCGGCTGTGCCCAGGGAGGGAGCCCAGGCCACCCGTGTCCTCGAAGCTCCTCCTTCAGCCCTTACAGCTCACCGGGCACACGTGTTTATGGAGAACTGGAGGTAGCACGAGACCCCCCCCCAATCGCCCCTGCACGTGGGGCCCCAGACCCAGCGACAGGCGGTGGCGGCCCCTCTGTCCCCATAGGCACTCCCGGTTCGTGCCGCCACCCTTGTCCATCGCAGGCCTCTCTGTGCCAGTGTCCGGCTCGGCCACCAGGGGCCCTGCACCTGCCCCGCTTCGGGCAGCCCCACCGGGCCAGGTGGCCTAATCCTGCTTGGGCTTGCGGGGCCGAGGCCGGCCCAGTCTGTAGTCGAGGTAGGCCCCGAGGCAGGACCACAGCAGGAAGCGGGCCAGCAACACCAGGACCAGCAGCAGCACGAGCGGGTCGGAGCCGTCCAGCCAGGAGGCCATCCCGACAGGCCCCGCGGCGGCCGTGGGGCCGGGGGCCAGGAAGCTCTGTCCAGCTGGCGGCCTCCGGGGGCCCGCTACGGGGACCCACCCCTGCTGTCCCGCAGCCCGCGGCCGCCGCCGGCCCTCCGCCAGACTCCGACAGCCCGGGGCCGGCTAGCAGCCTCCTTGGTCAAGGGGCCCGTGGCCCATTCATCCGGAATTACCCACTGCCCGCGCCGACAATGACAGCATTGTGCAGGGGCCCGCGGGGCGGGAGGCAGCCGGGAGCCCGCCCCCCTCGCCGTCCCCGCGCCCCCTGCTCGCCAGCGCTGACGTAATCCCCAAGCATCTCCGGCCGGCGGGCGGCAGCTGCTGGGCGCAGTGGCCGCCTCCTCCGGCCCGCGCCGGCTCTTCCGCCCCGGCAAACAATCGGCTCCTTTCTCTGCCCAATTAGCTATCACTTCTGGAGGCCGGCGCTGTCCGGGCGGCCTCGGCGGTCCTCTCGGCGGCGGCGGCAGGCCCGGGACGTGGTGGGGGCCGGCGGGGGGAGGGGGGAGCTGTGCCAACGAGAGGAGAGGCCAAGAGAGGGGTAATGAGACCAGGCGGCCCAGCCCCCCCGAGGACGCCCCAGACAAGCCCCCATCCGCCCGCTCGGCCTGGGGGTCGGCAGGACGGCCCCCGGGCAGCCCCCGGCACTGGGGAAGCCTGCACAGTCCCCCAGCCGGCCTCCAGGCCCGCAGGGACCCACGCACGCACAAGGCACCCCTCCCCCTGCCCTGACCTTGACCGGGACCTGCAGCCACCTGGGGGGCTGCCCCACCTCTCTGCTCTGAAGTGAGGTGAACCCATCCCGCCTTGAAGGACGGAGGGAAGGGGCACGGAGCGGACGCACCGGACAGCGCCTGCGCCCCCTTTCTGGACAGCAGCCTCCGCCCAGCCTCCCGGCACACACGCGTGCTCGCAGACTGACGCACACGCGTGCACGCACACACACGGTCACGTACATTCTGCGGCCCTGGCGTCTCACAGCCGAGGTTCCCGGGATGGGGAGCCAGGCGGCCACATGCCCCACCCTCCACTCAGTGACCACACTGGGGGCTGGCGGGAGGGCAGGGGCCCCCAGCCCCCGAGTGTTCCCACCAGAAAGGGCTGCGGGTTTCTGGGGCAGACACAGGTCACCCGAGCCGGCCCCCCACAGCCCTGCCTTGGCCTCAGAGTGAGGGTCCCTGCCCAGCTTTCTGGAATGTTCCGGGATACTCGCACAGGCCTTGGCAGGTGCACTCCTCACGGTGGAGCCGGACGCCGCGGGCGCTCCCTGCCTCCGTCCCTGCCGGGCCCCTCAGCAGCAGGGGAGACGGCGGGCGCCTGCTTTGTTGCCGTCTGGGGCGGGGGAGCCCTTGGGCACAGGTGAGGACTTAGGCCACAAGGGTAGTCACCACAGCGCTCATGGGCTTGGCTTCCGGAGAGACCCGGTGCCGCTGGGCGGGGGCAGCGGTGCTGGGGCTGGTGTTTCACTCACCTGTGCGGCCACCTCTCTAGGTGCGGTGTCCTGGGAGAGCCGGCGCCGCCGCCAGCTGCGCTGCGCCCGTCCTCGGCTTCCCGCCCCGGGTAGGTGCGGACGAGGTGGCTTCTTCGGTCAGCGCACCCCGTGTTTGCCAAGCACACGCTCAGGCATGCAGAGTCAACATGGCCGGGTCACGTGGCGTCCACACACAGGGCCTCCTGGGGGTCACCTTGTCCCTCAGTCGTCCCCGGGCCACAGAGGTCTGTGGCAGGTGCAGGGCCCACCCAGAGAACAGCAGAATGGACGCACGGACGCCAGGCCCACCCTTCGGCTGGCTGTGGCCACTGCCACTTTGTGCTGTGCTGCTCCGTCCCTGGGAGGGGGCTCCCGTGTCCCCCACAATTTGCAGTATGGTGGTTTGGGGCCACAATCCACAGCCCTGCCCCAATCCCTTGGACCCTTCCCCCAGGGCCTGTGAGCCCCCAGCCCTGAGCTCCAGGGTCACAGAGCTGCCCGGAGCACAGGCAGTGCACTCCCCCTGCCTTAGCCAAAGCCTGACCACGTGGGAAGTGACGTCCAGGTCCCCAGGAGCCCCCCGAGACGGCACGGAGGCGGGGTGTGTCTGGAGTCCCCTCCGCCCTGCCTTCTCGCCCCTCCTGGCCACGCCACCTCCCTGGACCGCTGGCCCATGTTGCAGCCCAGGACACAGATGACCGGTCTCCCTGTTGGCACCAACCCAGACCTGGCCGACGGAACCCTGGGTCTGCGACAGCCCTGGAGGAGGGCTGAGGGGCCCCGGGCTCAGGACACCAAGGAGCCAAGGCGTCCTCGCACACCCGGGCTCCAGCCCCACTCCCGGTGCCCAGGGAGCTGCTCGGGAGAGCTGTCCAGGGGTGCAGGCCGGCAGGAGGGCTGTGGTGGGAGCCAAGAGCGACAGCTCCTCCCCCACCCACTGTGCAGCAGCTCCGTGGGGACACGCGGGGAAGAACCCCGAGGACCTCATTCAAGGTCTGCACCCAGGTCTCAGCTTGTCCATGTGTGCAAGGGGCGGCACCCCCTCCCCAGCTTCTGCAAGCGAGGCCGGGGAGGGGGGCGCTTGAGCTCCGAGTCGGACGCACCTGCTGCCCGGCGAAGCCACGCCCCTCACCTGGGCGTCGGGGCGGGTACCCTGCTTCCTCGTGGCCGGCTGGTTTTGTTTCTGCTTCCTGCTTGCGCCAGCATCCTCTGAACTCTTCCAGGTATTTCTAGAATGTACGCTCTCACCGAATGCTCACGGTTCCGGTGCCGAGAAGGCATCGAGTCAGAGAGGCCAGGTTAAAGGCGGCACAGCCGGTGAAGCCACCACCTGCAGCACCAGCATCACACACGGGCAACGGTTCGAGTCCCGGCTGCTCCACTTCCAGTCCAGCTCCCTGCTACTGCGCCCGGAAAAGCACCAGAGAATGACCCAAGTGCCTGGGCCCCTGCACCCATGCGGGAGACCCAGAAGAAGCTCCTGGCTCCTGGCTTCAGCCTGGTCCAGCCTAGGCTGTTGTGGGCATCTGGGGGAATGAACCAGCGGGTAGAAGACCTCTCTCTCTCTCTCTCTCTCTCTCTCTCTCTCTAACTTGCCTTTCAAATAAACAAATAAGGGACAAAGGAAGCCTGGGTGGGCGTGAGAGCAGTCCCCATACCAAGGGGACAAGGGACAGCCCCAGAAATGTGTCCGGTCTCACTGCAAACCCAGTGGGATGGTTTGCTGGTGGTCGTGTTAGCAACCTGGGCTTGCTTCTACACACACAAACGCCGAGACGGCAAGGTGTGAGAGTCACCCCACTTCTGCGGAGCCCAGCACGGCGGGGGAGGCTTCCGGGGTGGCCGGGACCCGGGGGTCTGCCCCCGAGGAAGGCCTGGGGCCGGCCGACTTCTTCCCCCTGAGAACGCCTCGCAGACGGGCGAAAATGAATTTCCTTTCTTCCCGGCGACACAAAAGCAGATTAGCATCGTCGGCAGCGGGCGAAGTGCAGGGGCTCCGGCATTGAAGGAGACCCCCGCGCGCTCGCCCGCTAACGAGGCTCGGCCCCCGCCAGGCCAATCCCCGGCCGCAGGCTTAGAGGTGCGGAGGAGGCACTTGAGAGGGGCCGCGGCGGGGGCCCCCCCCCCGGCAGCTGAGGGCCCGGCGACTCCGCAGGCATGATCAAACGACAAGTCAAGGACGCTGAGTGCCGCATAAAGACATTCCAAATAAATTAGCCGGGTCCGCGAGGCCAATCCGACACCGGATTAAGGCGCACAAAGGGAACACCGTGTATACAGCCTACCTTGTCAGAATTCCTAATAACCTGCCCGCTCCTCGCACCTCGGCCGCCCGCCGGGGGGCCCCCCGGGCTGCGCGCCCTCCAGGGACATTTCCACGGAGGCCGGAGGCCGCGCACCAGCTGTCACCGCTGATGTCCGCGTGAGCCAGTGAGCGCTCCCCGCACGCACGCCGGCCGCCAGCCTCAACCTGGGGCGTCGCTGGAGGGGGCTGGGGGACGCCTGGGGGCTCCTTCAGGCAGCGATCTGGAGAAAGGTGACACCCCCTTCCCGGCAGAGCTGAGCTGCCCCCCACTCAGTAATACAACCGACAGCACCTCTTACTTAGTGTGTTGTATTTTTACAACACACTAGAGTTAACAGACAGAGGTCCCCCCGGCCCCCGGGAGACGCACCTTTGACAGCCCCCAGCCACCCTTTGGCGCCCCGCCTCCCCCTCCCCTCCCCCTCATCCTCCCCTCTCCCCCCCCATCTTGGGCCTCCATGATGAATCCTCTGCGCCCAGCGGCCCCAGAGAGGGGACGGGACCCTCCCTTTGTCCCCAGTGAGGGGGCCACCGCGGCAGGGCAGGGGCTGGACTCCACGCCGTCCTCCAGCCAGGGGCCGAGATAAAGATGGACCCAGAGGATGTTCGTGGAGGGGGTGACCCAGTGGCACCGAAATGGAAAAGCAGACTCACAGGATGGAGAAACGCTCCCGGGGCGGGGCGGGGCGGGCAGGGTCCCCCAGCCCCTCCCGATTTCCCGAAGAAGGGGAAGCCAGCGCTGGCTGGGGCCTGGACGGGGAGGCCTGGGCGGGGCCCCGCACTGAGCACACAGCCCGAGACCTCCTGACACACCAGGGCCATGTGTCCCCGCTCGGCCACCCTGAGGGACACGTGTCCAGAGGCTTCCGGGAGTCCCCGCGGCCACCGGGGAGGAACAGGAGGCTGCTCCCGCCTTCCCCCTCCTGCCTGGCTGCCTCCTCGGCTGACTCGACCCCCACCCCTCCCGACTCCGGAGACTCCGAGGGTCTCTGGATTGACTGCCCCCCACCCCACCCCAGGGGGCACCCGAGCCCAGGACTGAAGCTCTCACATGGCTGCAGGTAGCCGGGCACACGTGACCTTTCCCACCTGTAGCCCGTGGCCACCCACACGTGTGTGCTCACACACAGGGACACGCATGCGTCTCACCCACAGCGCGCGGGGAGCCCTGCGGGCAGGCAGGGCTGGGACCTCCGTTCCCGTCTCCAAGATGGGCACAGGGGCGCTAGGAGAGCTGGGCAGGACGGGGCCACACCGTCCGCAGGACAGCTCGTCTGGGAGACCCAGGCTCCCTGCACTTCCAGGGCTCCAGGCGAGAACGCGGCCCTGCAGGGTCCCCTGAGTTAGCCAAGGAAGGGAGGAGGGAGTGACGCAGAGCTCCCTGGGGGGGGGGGCGTCACCACGGCTCCCCCTGCAGCAGGGACCAGGAGCGAGGGGACACAGCAGGATGGAGGACTGGGCCACCACGGCCTGGCTTGGCTTGGCACCCAGGCCTGGAGGGTGTGGGGTCCCCAGGGGTCCTCGCCATGAGGCAGGAGCGTTACCCCCACACCCTTCCTCTGAGACAGCTCTGTCCACACCTGGACGGTCCTGAAATCGAGCCACGTGTTCCAGGGGACATCAGGACTCCCCGCCAGACCCCGGGCGGGGAGGAGGGGACAGGAAGAGAGCTGGGCTCGCTGGCTTCTGTGAGAGCTCACGGCGGCCCCGTTGCGCGTCCGGAAACGCCACTCAAGGCGGCAGAAGTCAGGCCCTGCCCGGAATCGGCCGGAAGCCCCCGCAGCTCTGTGGGAGAGGGGAGCTCCAGTCGCTGCCCAGGGACAGAGTTCGCCGCCACCAGCAGAGCCCGACCCACATTCTAACAGAGGCAGTGCCAGCACCACCCGTGGCCTGGGGCGGGACCGAGGGTCTCCCGAGTGGGCTGCCCGAGTTCCCTCCACGGTGGCTCAGCGAGGAAGTCACCTGAGAACACGGCGCCCTCGTGCAGCCGCGCATGGCTGCAGGGCCGCCTACCACGGCCGGAGCTGAGTACAACGTCCAACAGGGAGATCGGACGTGGCTGGAAAGAGGGCGGACACACAGGAAGCCAGCGCCGAGCTGGGTGAGCCCAGGGAGACAAAGAGCACCGAGAAGGAGCTTCAAGGGCAGGAGGGGGGCGCACAGGTGCAAGGCAGGGCTGAGGCAGGGCGGGGAGGTGCAGGGGAGGCTGCACCTGCGAGCAAGGGCGCCCATGGGTGTCTCAGAACTGTTGGAAGGCATCCACGCCCACGACCAGGCATCCAGAGACTCCAGCTCAGGATGAGTGACCAGCAACAGGTACTGGGGGGCCTCAGGTGGAAAGTGGACAAGCAGGCAGCCTTCAATGTACCCAGGATTCATTGTCATCAACTACGATACGATGATGGACGCTTGTGGCCAGCGCTGTGGTGTAGCGGGTGAAGCTGCCGCCTGCAGTGCCGGCATCCTATACGGGCGCTGGATCGAGTCCCGGATGTCCACTTCCGATCCAGCTCTCTGCTGTGGCCTGGGAAAGCATCGGAAGATGACCCAAGTGCCTGGGCCCCTGCACCCGTGTGGGAGACCCGGATGGAGCTCCAGGCTCCTGGCTTCAGCCTGGCCCAGTCCCATGCATTGTGACCATTTGGGGAGTGAACCAGCAGACGGAAGAGTAATCTCTCTCTCTCTCCTTTCAAATAAATAAAAAATAAATCTTAATAGAGATCATGGAAAATGCACGTTATTTAAAGAAAAAGAAAACCGTGCATGATTCAAAGTCTTGGCACCACACGCGCACTTTGCAGTTCCATTTCCACGCACGTTCTGCCGCTCCCCGGAGAAAGCCGCCGCGGCCGCTTCACCTCTGCCCGTTCCGCCTCCCGGCAGCTGTCTCCCTGCGGCTCCGACGTGCGCACTCACACTCGCACCCTCCAAACCCTTCAGGAACCCCTCTCGTCACCATCTTGCCTCTTCCCCCCGCAAGCTTGAGCTCGGTGCCACCCCCCCATTCCCCAGATGAGAAAACTGTGTCTCTGGGAGACTGGGTCACCCCCAGGCCTCCCGCCCACAGCCCGCACCACCGCCAGGATCGGCCTCGGAAGCGCCCTTAGCCCCAGCCAGGGCAGCTGGGCCCACCGACGACCCCCACCCCCGAGCCCCTGGGCCAGCCCCGCCCACAGGAGCCCTGGCCTTGCTCCGAGGACCACTGCACAGGGCAGGGGATTGGTGCCCCCCCCCCCCGCTTTCCTGAGCTGCCCCCTCCTCAGAGGCCAGGGCCAAGGTCGGTTCACCCCACCCCCAGGAAGCCCTCCTGGCTGTCTGGCCTCAGACTTCACCCACCCCTCCACCCCGCCCAGTAAACGGGATGCCTGCTGTGGTGTGGGGGCCACTCCCGCAACCTCCGAGGTGCCCACCTCCCCAGGAGCCCCCGGGAGCCCCTTGCTGCCCCTGCTCTTGGGCCATCAGCTCGGACGTGGGGACAGTGCCAATTATAAAGCGACCCCAGCTCTGAGGGACACGCGGGGAGTGGAGCGCTGTGGTGACCCAGCCGCAGGAGGGGGCCCACAGCACCTCCCCTCCCGGCCCTCGCCAGGCGGGGGTCTTGGCGGGACCCTCTCGGTGGGGCTGGGCCTGCCCGTGGTCCTGCCCTCTTTCCCCTGCACCCAGGCCTGAGACCCATGATCCTCTGCACACTTGGGGCTGCTCCCAGCTGCGTCCGCGGAGTAACTGTGGCTGTCGCCGGCATCAGCGCCGTGTGACGGGGCCCTCGCAGGGGCCCTGGCCGGCCAGCCCCCGCCCCCGCTCCGGAGCACCCGTGGGTGGCTTCCACTGCAGTGGAGGCCGTGGCCGCCTCGATAATTTGTTCTGCCTCCCGCCATCTCCGGGTCTGAATCCCGAGCCCTGGGGCCCAGAAAACGCAACACTCGCATCTCGGGTTGTCTATACTCGCAGCCTGGACTCTGGCTCTGATCCCCCAGAAGGGGGACTCTGAGTGCAACTCACTGATGCCACGAGCACGTATTGAGCACCGACTGTGTACCACCCACCACGCAGAGGGAAGCCCTCAGTCCTCGGATCCCTCGGGGGCAGACAGGGCCTGCCGTGACCTGGGGGGGTCTCCCCGTCACCTGGAGGGGTCTCCCCCCACCTGGAGGGGTCTCCCCATCCCCTAGAAGGGTCTCCCCCACCTGGGGGGGTCTCCCCGCCACCTGGAGGGGTCTCCCCATCCCCTGGAGGGGTCTCCCCATCCCCTGGTTCTCTCCCCACCTGGGGGGGTCTCCCCGTCACCTGGAGGGGTCTCCCCATCCCCTGGTTCTCCCCCCACCTGGGGGGCTCTCCCCGTCACCTGGAGGGGTCTCCCCATCCCCTGGAGGGGTCTCCCCCCACCTGGAGGGGTCTCCCCATCCCCTAGAAGGGTCTCCCCCCACCGGAGCCCTCCTCCAGGGCCAGTGTCAGGGCGGAGGGAACCCCGGCCGGTGTCAGGGGCCCAGCCCCAGGGGGAGGAACACTGCACTTCTAAGTTGGGGGTGGACGCTCCATACCGCCGGGGGGGGGGGCGTTGGGTGGCGGGGCACACAGCCCGGGTCTCCCCACCCACGGCGGCTGTAGGACGCATGCGCCCTCCTGGGCTCTGACCAGCTCCTGTGCTGGGCTCTGGCCCCAAGCCCCGCACGTGCTCCACGCGCCCCCTGGAGGCAGGAATGTGCCCAGGGCCCGTGCGGCTGCCCCGCAGGTCCACGTACCTGGGCTGGGAGGGCAGCCGCCTCCCAGCCCTCCTGAGCCTCTGTGCCCTGGTCTGCGAGGATCGGATCGGATCGCAATCCTGTCTACACCCGTGGTGCACGCCAAGCACGCGCACGTGGGCCGGCCCACCCCAGGTGCTCCATGTGACACTCCCCCACACCACTGGAAGCCCGGGGGCTCTGGGGTTGGCTGGACGCCCCCCCCCAGGCAGGCTGGGAGGCCCCTGCTGGGACACGGTCACCGTCGAGCTGTCCGGGCTGAAGCCCTGGGCAGCCGGGATGTGCAGGGGGCTCCGTCCTGCTCCTGCTGGGACCACCCTCTGCCCCCATCCCTTCCGCCGGCCAGTAGGGGGTCTTGAGGGAGTGACTTGGGGTGGGCGGAGGCAGGGGGCCCACGGGTCCACGTGGAACTGACCACACGTGGCAGGGTCCCTGCATGCCACGGAATCCCTGTGCAGGAAATGCACTCTGACCCACGCCAGTGGAAGCCGGAAGGGACGCTCCACAGGACAGGAACTCGGGGCCTGGGCGGGGCCTGGGCGGGGCCTGCCCTCCCCCGGGGGGCCCAGGACCGAGCCCCTCCTGCGGCTGCCGGAGCTCCTTGGCTTGCGGCCGCTCCCACCATTCTCTGCTCCGTCGTCACACGGCCTGGCCTCCCCGTGTGGCTCTGTCTCTGTGGCCCTTGGCCTCCTAGGAGGGCACCAGCCCTGGGGTCGCGACCTCATCTTCCTGCAGAGACCCCTCCCCAAACGCCACAGCCGGGGCCCTGCACGGATGTGCACCTGTGGGACGTTGTGCGTCCCACGCCTGTGTGTCTTCTCCCGCCTCAACGTTCGTTCATGGCTCTTAATTCCAATACGGCTGCAGGACCCCAGGTGCTGCGCCCTGGAGCTGGCTCCCCGGCCCTTCCCCGGGGGGCTCAGCCCTGGCACTGGGGGGACGGGGATGCCTGGCCCGTGCCCCTGCTCCTGCCCCCTCCCCATTATTTGCTCCCCTCCTCCCCGCCCGGGCAGACGGTGTCCTTCTTGGTCACCGGGCCCGCCCAGGCGCCGCCCCTGCAGCCGCCCTGTGCAAACAGCCGGGCGCCGGCTCCAGTCCCGGTGCAGACGCCGAGGTCCGGTGTTCTTGACCCCGCTGGGATTTTTCAAAGAGCAATGCAGTCACCAAGCACCTTGGCACCTGGGCCCGGTCCCACCACGACTTGGCAGGGCGGGCGCGAGCTGCTGGCAGCCCCCGGCACACCCCCGCCTGCCACCGAGCCAGCCCCCAGCAGCTGCGAGGCCTGAGCGCCAAGAGACGGAGCCGGCTCCTCCCGCCGGCGGCTGCCCGGGCTTCCCTCGGCCCCTTGGCCACAGCCAAGTTGCTGAGAAAACTGAAAACCAGAAGCCCAGCGCGGCCAGGGTGGGCACGGAGTCCCAGCCGCCGAGGCCGGAGCCAGGAGGCTGAGGAGCCCAGAGCAGAGCGGGGGCCCGGCCGCCACCCCGCGTTCTCAGGAGGCCCAGGTCCCACTCTGCCGCCTGACGCCCAGCACAGCTGCGCCTCCCTGCCTCGGTCTTCCCATCCACAGAGTGGGGAGAAGGCCACACCTGCTTCCCAGGGCCCTGGTGGGGTCGCCAGGGTTCATCAGAGTCTGGGGAGAGGCAAGCGCCAGAGCCGGCTGAGGCCAGTGCCGAATCGTTCCCACACCAAGCCACCAGTGAGTGCCACGTGTATACACTGCTTGTGCCGCCATCTGTATACACTGCTGAGGCTCGGGGACCTTAGCTCCCGACCTGTGGACACTGGTGCTGGCCAGGAGAAAGAGCGCGGAGCTCAAGGGGCCTCAGAGCCTCTGGGCGGGCCAGGGAGGGACACGAGCAGGGGGCGTCCACCGGGGACCATCTCGGCTCAGCACAGCCGGCCCAGGGCTCCCCGAGGGTCTCCCCAACGCCCACGAAGGGAAGGCAGAGCCCCCCGCAGGGGGGTGGACGTGAGCACGGCCAGGGAGGCCCAGGCCCGCGGCTGACGCCTGAGCTCACGGCCCGCGGCCATCAAGGCCGCCCCATGACGTCACCCGAGCGTGCTTCATCCGAATGGGTGAATGGAAGCCGGGGGTGCGGTCCGCTGTGGGGCACGGCTTCACCGGGGTGCGTGTTCGCGCCGGCACGGGTGAGCCGAGAGCCGCAGTGTGCACGGCCGCTGAGCGTTCCCGGCGCCCGGGCCAAGGAAAACCTTCCAGGCACGCTCTGCACCTGTCGCCTTGCACGTCTCTAAGGCCGCGAGTGTGGACTCTGAAGGGGCTCCTGCCACCCTCGGGCCCCTTCTCCGGGTCCCAGGTTCATGGACGCCACCGTTTCCCGCGTCGCGTCCGCTGTGAGCGGGGGCAACACGTTAACCTTGGCCTCCTCCCTGAAACACAGCCTGGGGGCTTCTTACGGCTCAAGCCATTGTGTTTGGCAGTCAAAGGCTTAAGGGAGACAAGGATGTGGGCAGGTGCTGTGTAGATGCTACCCAGGCTGTGCAGCCATTCACTTATCTGAAACGGGGTGGCGGGAGAGGGAGAGGGAGAGGGAGGGAGAGAGGGAGAGGAACAGGGAGAGAGGGAGAGGGAGAGAGAGAGAGAGAGAGAGAAAGGGAAAGGGAGAGGGAGAGAGGGAGAGAGAGAGAAGGAGAGGGAGGGAGAGAGGGAGAGAGAGAGAGAGGGAGAGGAAGAGAGAAAAAAGGGAAAGGGAGAGGGAGGAGGGAAAGAGAGGGAGAGAGAGAGGGAGAGAGAGAGAAGGAGAGGGAGGGAGAGAGAGAGAGGGAGAGGGAGAAAGAGAGGGAGAGGGAGAGAGAGAGGTCCCCATCTGTTGCTTCATTCCCCGCAACACACGGCGCTGGGCCAGGCTGCAGACTGGGCCAGACTCCGTCCGGGTCTCCCACGTGGGTGGCAGGGGCCCGGTACCTGACCGCCTCCCGGGGTGCGCGTTACCAGGACCTGGAGCCAGAGCAGACCTAGGACTCGGAAGGCAGCTGCCCCCAAGTGGGAGACGGGCGCCCCAACTGCCATCTTACGCACCACCCCAGATGCACGTGGATTCTGGTATTTGTGGGAGGCCCAGCTGGAAGCTCCTCCCACGGACACCGAGAGATGGCTGTGTGCTTCCTCGGGCGGGGCTGCCCAGGGAGGGAGGGGCCCCTGGGGGGCTGGCCGGCTGCTGCCGACTCAGCGCCATCCCCGGAGCCTTTGCAGGGTCCTCCTCCTGGGCGACGCCCGCCGAAGTGACGGCCAGAGCCGCACTGAGCACCGAGCCTGGAGCCAGGGTCTGTCTGCTGCCCGGCACCCTGGCCAACACAGGCCCGTGGGTCCCTCCCAGGGCCCAGAGAGGTCAAGGAGCCCACCCCAGGTCACACAGCGAGACCGCAAGTATCACAGGCCTTGCCTACGGTGAAGGGGCTGGGGCTGGGGCGGGCGGGGGGTGGCCCACCTCCCCCAACTCCAGTCCCCAGATGCGTTCTTCCCGGGCCTGGAAACCCAGAGAGGCCTGGTCAGGCTGCCCTCCGGGGCAGGGGAGCAGCGGGAGCTGGGGCGTGGCAGAGGGGTGCTGGGCGGCGGGGGGGGGGGCAAGGACCCCCGTGGTGCTCCCTCAGCAAGGCCTTCTCGGGAGCGCGGTGCTCGGCACCCCCTGTCCTGGTGTCCAGGAGCTGGCGCCCGGCGGGGAAGGAAGAGGCCGACCGGCCTCCGAGCGAAGTGGACACACGTGGAGGGCGGGGACGCAGAAGCAGGGGGCAGACCCCCTGGGGGAGCCAGGCTAGGAGGGGGCGACGAAGCCGGCAGGGTGATGGGGCTCCCGGGGCTGCAGGCCAGGCTCTGTGCACGCCGGGGGCCGCCCGCCCTGCCCCTTACCCTGCGCCCGCCCCGTGTGCCCGACGAGGTCCCTGAGCCCGCAGGTGCCTGGGTCACCAGGAGGCTCGGACCCGGGAGAGACGGGTGCTTCTCAAGGGCCCCACGTGCCTCCTGCCCTGGGCACAGGGCGCCGCCCGTCACCCGGCTGCCCATGCAGGAGCTGGCGCAGGGCAAGGCTTGGAATGCCCACAGGACGCATAGCTGAGCCATGACTCAGCCGTGGCCGCAGGAGGCCCGCAGCAGGCCGGCCGCGGGAGCCGGCCCGGGGTCAAACCCTCCAGGCGGAACCAGGAAAACAGTGCCAGGGCCCTCCCCAGCGCCGCCTCCTCCCCAGCCAGGCCGGCCGCGGTGCCCAGGCGGGACACAGGCACGGCCCCGGGTCACGCGGGGACTCGCAGCCGGGCCCTGGACCCCCGCACAGTGCTCGCTCAGCCCCGAATGGAAACTGAACGTAGTGGGTTTCAGCAGCATCCCCGGGGCACGGCTCCAACGCCTGGGCCAGGAGCGTCCCAGCCTCAGTTTTCCCATCTGGAAAAGGGGCCCGGAATTCTCACCTCCCCAGGCTCACACACACACAGAAGCTCTCGCTCCGAGCCAGAGAGACGGTGCCACCTCTCCGTGCTGTGGGCACAGGCTCGGCCCCTCCCAAGGGGCAGGTGTGATGGAGATTCTCCCCCTCTCCCTCCCCCACCTTGCCCTTCCTTCCCTAGCCCCCACTCGCAAATAAAAAACAAATTTTAAAAATTTGAAAAGTGACTGCCGTCAATTCTGGTGACAATCACAGTGACACCCTCCAAGGGTTGTAACGCTCCCACGTGACCCACACGCACACACGTGAGCACGCGTGCACACCTCACAGCGCCCACGCTCACACCTGCCCTGAACCGGGGCGTCCCCTGCTAACTCCGAGGACGCCGGGCTGCTGAGGGGGCGGGGTTCCGCCCACCGCCGCCGGCGAGGCCCAGTGCCCGTGGAGATGGCCCCAAAGCGGGGTCTGCGGCGGCAACAGGAGCAAAGGGCCATGGCACGTCGCGGCCCAACGCCAGGGACGGCTGCGCCTGCGGCTTCTCCCCAGGGGCCTGGAATGCGCTCGGAGCTGCGTGTGCTGCGGTCCCAGCCCCGGCACCCCAGCTGCCACGGGATCCACACACGGGCCTTTCCAGGGGTGATGAGGGTGGAGTGAGCTCACCGGGCCCTCCCCCCAGTGGCCTGGCCTGGAAAAGCGGGGGGGGGGGGGACACCTGGAGGAGACACAGAGGCCTCTGAGCAGCCGGGGCCCTGCACACCTGGGTCTGGTGGACAAAATGGATGGACAGGTGGTAGATGGGTGGGTGGGTGGACAGATGTGTGGGTGCACGGGTGGTGGGGGGTTAGGTGGGTGGAGGGATGTGTGGGTGCACGGGTGGATGGGGGTTAGGTGGGTGGAGGGATGTGTGGGTGCACGGGTGGTGGGTTAGGTGGGTGCATGGATGTGTGGGTGCATGGGTGGTGGGGGGTTAGGTGGGTGGAGGGATGTGTGGGTGCATGGGTGGATGGGGGTTAGGTGGGTGGATGGATGTGTGGGTGCACGGGTGGATGGGGGTTAGGTGGGTGGAGGGATGTGTGCGTGCACGGGTGGTGGGGGGTTAGGTGGATGGACGGATGTGTGGGTGCATGGGTGGATGGGG
The DNA here is from genome assembly GCF_033115175.1 of Lepus europaeus. Classification (NCBI taxonomy): domain Eukaryota; kingdom Metazoa; phylum Chordata; class Mammalia; order Lagomorpha; family Leporidae; genus Lepus; species Lepus europaeus. Next base: position 3,502,159 of record NC_084833.1, read on the forward strand.
GTTAGGTGGGTGGAGGGATGTGTGGGTGCACGGGTGGTGGGGGGTTAGGTGGGTGGAGGGATGTGTGGGTGCACGGGTGGTGGGGGGTTAGGTGGATGGACGGATGTGTGGGTGCATGGGTGGATGGGGGTTAGGTGGGTGCATGGATGTGTGGGTGCACGGGTGGTGGAGGGTTAGGTGGGTGGACGGATGTGTGGGTGCAGGTGCACAGGTGGATGGGGGTTAGGTGGGTGGAGGGATGTGTGGGTGCACGGGTGGTGGGTTAGGTGGGTGCATGGATGTGTGGGTGCACGGGTGGTGGGTTAGGTGGGTGGACAGATGTGTGGGTGCACGGGTGGGTGAGCGGGTGCATGGGTGTGCAGGTGGGTGGGTGGGTTCAGTGGCCCTAGACCAGGTGCCTATACCTGCATGCAGGCTGGGGGCTCTGCCAGCTCCCTGAGGTCCTGCTCTGTGGGTCTGAGTCCCAGTCCTCCTGCTGGCCGCACGACCTTGTACAAGTGGCCCCTGGCTCCCTGAAATACCAGCAGGGCAGCTGCGGCGGCGGCTGTGGGGGGGCCCGAGCGGGGACGCCAGTCTGGGCAGCACAGGGCTGGTGGCCATGCTTCCCCCCAGGCCCCAGGCCCCAATGCCAGGCTCCCCAAATCTCCCTTGTGCCCTGGTCCCCGAGGTGCCCCCTGAGCGCCCTCCCTGAGGCTCAGGGCCAGTTCTTCTGGCCCAGCTACAGGATGTGGGAGCTGCTGGCCGGCTCCCTGGGGATGGCTGGGCCCTGTGGGCTTCCCTGGGGGAGAAACGGAAATGCGAACATCTTTGAGAAACCCCGGGCAGGGCGGTGGCCAGGCCCTGACCCGGAATCTGTGAGGGACTGGAAGGCAGGTCCCCACAGACGTGATCGAGGAGCATCCTGGAGACCCTGCCTGGACAAACGGGGAAAGGGGACACGCACAGGGCCGGCACCGTGGCATCGTGGGTAAAGCCACCACCTGCAGTGTCAGCATCCCATGTGAGCACCGGTTCGAGCCCCAGCTGCTCCACTTCTGATCCAGCTCTCTGCTGTGGCCTGGGAAAGCAGTAGAAGATGGCCCAAGTGCTTGGGCCCCTGCACCTCTGTGGGAGACCCAGAGGAAGCTCCTGGCTCCTGGCTTCAGATTGGCACAGCTCTATTTGGCGAGTGAACCAGTGGATAGAAGACCTCTCTCTCTCTCTCTCTCTCTCTCTCTCTCTCTGCCTCTCTGTAACTCTGCCTTTCAAATAAATAAGTAAATCTTTAAGAGAGAGAGAGGCGCACAGGGGGGCGGCCACAAGAAGACAGAGGCAGAGATGTCGGCTCTGTGGCCACGGCCGTGGAACCTGGAGCCACAGAAGCCAGAAGGGGCAGGAGGTGCCCCCCAACCTCGGAGAGGGCACGGCCCCGCCCACACCTGGGTCAGGGGTTTCTCTGCTCCCCGGAGCTGTGAGCGAGTGCATCCCTGCTGCTGAGACCACCAGGTGAGGGACCCTGTGTTACGGCAGCCCCGGGGGCCCACACACTGCCGGGGACGTCACAGCCTCAGTCCCCAGGACACCACTCAGACCTCACACCCACCTGGATGGCGTCACACCCACCTGGATGATGTCACAGACCGCGCACCTACCTGGATGACGTCACAAAGCTCACACTCACCTGGATGACGTCACACCCCACCTGGATAACGTCACGCCCCACCTGGTGGCGTCAGACCTCGCACCCACCTGGATGACATCACACCCCGCCTGGATGGCGTCACACCCACCTGGATGATGTCATACCCCACCTGGATGACGTCACAAAGCTCGCACTCACCTGGATGACATCACACCCCACCTGGATGACATCACACCCCACCTGGATGACGTCACACCCCACCTGGATAACGTCACGCCCCACCTGGTGGCGTCAGACCTCGCACCCACCTGGATGACATCACACCCCACCTGGATGACATCACACCCCACCTGGATGACGCCACACCCCACCTGGATGACATCACACCCCGCCTGGATGGCGTCACACCCACCTGGATGACATCATACCCCACCTGGATGACGTCATACCCCACCTGGATGACGTCACAAAGCTCGCACCCACCTGGATGACATCGCACCCCCACCTGGATGACGTCACACCCCAACTGGATGACGTCACACCCCACCTGGAAAACGTCACATCCCACCTGGATGACATCACGAAGCTCACACCCACCTGGATGACGTCACAAAGCTCGCACCCACCTGGATGACATCGCACCCCCACCTGGATGACGTCACACCCCACCTGGATAACGTCACGCCCCACCTGGTGGCGTCAGACCTCGCACCCACCTGGATGACATCACACCCTGCCTGGATGGCGTCACACCCACCTGGATGACGCCATACCCCACCTGGATGACGTCACGAAGCTCACGCCCACCTGGATGACATCACAAAGCTCACACCCACCTGGATGACATCACACCCCCACCTGGATGACATCACACCCCGCCTGGATGACGTCGCACCCCGCCTGGATGACGTCACAGGCTTCGCACTGCCCTGTGATGGCACAAAAATCCAGAGCGTTCATGGGAAATGGAATGAAAAGACAAGTTTATTGGCGGGAGTAAAGAACTCGAAGTGCATGGCGTCTCTCCACGAACCGCTGCAGGGCCCTCGGCTCCGCCGGCCCGTTTCATCACGCTCAGGAGGAACCCACACCAGCGGCAGCGCCTGGCCCTGTGCGTGGGCACTGGGGGAAGACGCCCTGGAGAGGCCCAGCCGGGCGCCCCAGGCTGTGGTGCAGGGAAGAGGCGGTGCCTCCTCCGGGGCTCTGCGGGGACCAGGGCTGCGCGGGGTAGGGTGGGGGCTGTCCAGAGCCGTACGTGCTCCCCCTCTCCTGCACCGAGGGGCTCAAGGGCTCCACGCTGGGCCGCCCGGGAGGCCGCAGGTGCATGGGCATGGAGGCCCGGGCGAGGGGCAGGGCCCAAAGGTGCCCCTCGGGCCGCACCGCCTGCTCTCCTGGTGAAAGGCCCCCCTCCCTCCCCTGGCACAGCCATCTGCTGCAAACGCCCGGCTGGAGTGGGTGCCAGCAGCTCTCGGGGCCGTCACGTGCCCGGGCCGTGGGCAGCCGGAGGGCCAAGGGCTGCCCTCCCCACCCGACACACCCTTGGTTCCTAGGAATGCGTGCGTGTGCTTCCGAGTCCTTGAAGGGGAAAAAGCTCAAATCGGCAGAATTCTTCCCGGGACCCCGGCTGCTGGCCCCCGACCAGGGCCCTGGGAAGGCCGGCTTCTGCAGAGACCCCTGCCCCGCCCCAAGCCCCCACCTCCGCCCGGCGCCCTCCAGGCCACCCCCCACCCCCGGGAAGCCCGCTCCATCTCCTAACCGTGGCCCGCCAGCCTCTGTTGTCTGATCAGAGAATGGGGGCAGCCCACAGGCAGCGGGTACACGGGGCGGGGTGGGGGAGCAGCCAGGGTCTTCTCAGAGCGCCCCGTTCCAGGGGGTCGGTCATGCTGACGCCAGGGTCATGCGTGGGCGGGTGCTGATTAAATACGCTGGAGCACAGCGCGCGATGACAAACACGAGGCCGGACACGCCCACTCCCCGGCCGAGCCCTGGTCCTGTCGCCGGCCGCTCCGAGCTTCAGTCTCTGCCAGCCGGAGCCGGCCCCACCGTCTCCCAATGTCACCTGGAGGGGACCTCGGTGACGGCTGGGCACAGGTGCTCACACTGGGAGCCGCGACTTTTGCCTGCGACACCATCCAGGGGGCCATGGGAGCTCCCAGCCGGAGACCGGCAGTGAGAGCAGAGTTCAGGGAGGCGCCACTCATGAACGGGAGGAGGGGTGGGGTGGGGGGAGACCACGGCTCCGTTCCTGACAGGGCAGGGGCTGAGGGCGGGACAGGGAGCACGCGCGGCACAGGAGCCACCGTTGCCTTTGGATCCGGCACCAACAGGATGCTTCTAGAAGCATGGTGGGACGCTACAGAGGCCCCAGACCGTAGCCGGGAGCGCGCCGGCTTCCCCAACTCCCCTGCAGCCCACCTGCCAGGCCTGCGTGTGCCAGGCGGATTGGCACCGTCTCCAACCCGCTGCAGACGGAGGACCTGGAGACCATGGAGCCCAGTGATGGAGCAGGGACGCCCAAGCCCCTATTGCCCGGGTTCCTGCCAAGGGTGGGTGCCCGAGGGCGTGGGAAGATCACTGGGGTGGGGAGGGGCCACACAGGAGACTCAGCACCTGTGCCGGAGCCTGGGGAGCCGAGGGGCGGGGGACGGCACAGGGGAATTCGGCCCGCCGGCCATGGCCCAGTGGCTGGGCAGAGTCGGCAGGCTGCACGGCTCTCTGCGGCCAGAATTCGCAATGCAGCTGCCAGCCAGCAGTTAATGATCGACCGTGCCTCTCTCCAGCAGCCGAGAGCTAACAGGACTCAGAAATGTGTCCGCTCCCCGCCCCCGCCCACGGCCGCCCTGCACCCGCCGTCCCAGGCGCTCCTGCGGCCCTGCCCCGTCGGACGCACACGCCCGCCCGCAGCGCACACCTGGGGAGGAATCCTGGGGTTTCCCACGCAGAGCGGGTCTCACTCCTCGAAGGCAGAGGGTGGCCAGGCCCCCCCAGGCCCGCCCCATTCCTGTGCTAATTCCACACCAGGCCCCGGCACACAGCTCAGGAATGTCCCACAGGTCTGGACACACTGTACCGGCAGGGGCCGGCCGCACGGGACCGCCGCAGGGGCACGGGGCGTGTGAGCCGGCCCCCTGCTCGCCCTTGCCGGCGCTGGCCCCTGGGCTCTGAGGCCTGTCCGACTTTTCAGGACCTAGAGGGTTACCCCCACCATGCTGAGCCACCGCCAGGGGGCGTCTGGCAGCTGCCCCCCCACTCAGTGCCTGGGCCCCCAGCGCCCCCTTGCCCCCACGCAGTGTCCCTTCTCCGTTGCTGCCTCACTCTGTTCCCCAGTGGGCTCGCTCGTCCGGGCTGAGTCAGCTCAGAGACGGCCACCCGGGCCCCAGCCAGCGCCACTCCTCCTCCCCGTCCTCCCCGGCCATCGCCGCTCAGACGACGTGTGCATGTCGCACAGCACCCGGGGTGAATCTCCCAGGAGCAGGGAGCCGGTCCATCCCGGGCCCAGCACCCGGAAGAACGCCTGCCATAGACTACAGCGAGGGAGGGGCTTGGATGGACAGATGGACAGATCCACAGATGGACAGACGGACGGACGGATGGACAGACATGGATAGATGACAGGTGGATAGATCAACACAGAAGGATAGATGAATGGCTGGACGGATGAATGGACGGATGGACAGACAGGTCATGGATGGATGGACAGAGGGATGGATGGACAGGTGGGCAGGCGGGTGGATGGAGACTCTGAGAGGAGCCACTGCTCTACAGAGGAGCCAGGTCCGAGACACTACAGGGCCCGGCAGATCCGGAGTCCTGTGGGCGGGGCTGCCCTGCCCGTCTCCATCGGCACACCTCAGCCTGCCCTGGACGGCAGCAGGGCGAGAGCTCGGGCACCCTCACCAGGCCGCCACCTCCATGGCCGGCACTCGACCAAGGGGCTGCCCTGTGGACTCAGAGCATCCTGGCACAGCCCGGGGGCTCCTCACCCCTGGACGGCCCGGCTCGCAGGCCACAGGCGTCCGGCATCAGAGCGGCCCATCCCGCCTCGCTCTGCTCAGACCACCTGAGCTCCCCACCCCTGCCAGGCCCAGCAGAACCACGGTGCCCCCCACTGATGGGTCAGGTGCCTCCCTGGGCCTCTCCCCCCACAAAGCCGCAGACCCCAGCCGTGGGCTCTGAGGCCCATCTCCCTTGCAGCCAAGGCCCAGCCCCTGCACCCAGGGGCATGCAGTGCGTGCGTGCATGCGTGCGTGCGTGAGAAGACGCGGGGTCGCTCCGCCAACAGCAGCAGCAAGGCTGAACGTCCTAGCAGAGCCGGCCGGTGCCGGCTGCGCTCCAGCCTGGGACACACCGTGAGGCAGACGCCGCCCCGGCCTCGAGAAGCGACTGCACAGGACAGAAAGTGCTCGATGCACGCATCACCGGGGTGGGGGGGGCACTGGGGGTCTCCCCGGGGCGGGAGCGGGGGTGGGGGCGGAGGTGGCCCAGGAGGCTCCCTTGTTCGGGGGCTGCGGTACCAGTGGAAGCTGGCAGCTTCAGACAACAGGAACTTGGGGCCGGCGCTGTGGCGTGGTGGGTAAAGCCGCCCCCTGCAGTGCCGGCATCTCATATGGGCGTCAGTTTGAGTCCTGGCTGCTCCACTTCCGACCCAACGCTCTGCTATGGCCTGGGAAAGCAGCTGAAGATGGCCCATGTGCTTGGGCCCCTGCACCTGCGTGGGAGACCCAGAAGAAGCTCCTGGCTCCTGGCTTCGAATCAGCGCAGCTCTGGCCGTTGCAGCCAGTTGGGGAGGAACCATCGGATGGAAGACATCTCTCTCTCTCTCTCTCTCTCTCTCTCTCTCTGCCTCTCCTTCTCTCTCTGTGTAACTGTGACTTTCAAATAAATAAACAAATCTTAAAAAAAAAAAAAAAAAAAAAAAACAGGAACTCATGCTCTGTCCCCCCTCCCCCCTCCTCTGCCCAGGCCTCAAGTCCAAAATCAGGGTGGGCGTGGAGCCAGGCTCCCCAAAGGCACCAGGGGAACCTGCCCGCCCCTGGCCAGCCCCCTCTGCCTGTCCAGGACCTGTCCTGGTCTGCTTCCCCCCAGGTCACTTGTCGGCGGTTGGGGTCCAAACGGGCACAGTCAGCCCGAGACCTCCGACCACCGCCACTCTCACCACCCACAGCTTTAGGGAGTCAGGACAAGCACCCCGGGCCCTGGAGCTGAGCCGCACCAGGAGCTGAGGCCCGGGGCATCGGGGCTGTGGGCAGGGGCTCAGCCACGGGGCCTTGGGGCCCGAGAGGCGGGGTAGTGGACAGCCAGGGCGGGGTTTCCCTGGCCGGGAGCTGATGGGCGGGCGGCACAGGGGGCGGCCACAGTCCCAGGGGTATTTCAGAGCCCTCCCCCAGCCCCGGAGGGGCAGAGCCAAAGCGTTCTCGGAGGCTGGAATGGACACTATTTGCTGAGGGCCACAGGCCGGGGCCACCAACGCTGTGCCTGCCGTCCGGCACCAGCAGGTAGGTAGGCAGCGGTGCCTTCTGCCGAGGCCTGGAGGGCGAGGTGACCGAGGAGCGGGCGCCCCAGCTCACGATGCAGCGTCGGGGCAGGGCCATGCCAGCCACACCTGCCGCGCGCCCTGGAGCTGGCCCGGTGCTCAGCGTGGCTGCACTGACGCCGAGCGCTGGGCCCCGCAGGACATGCCGGGAGGGACCTGGCAGGTGCTGCCTCCCTGCCCCACCAAGCCTTGGCCCCCATGCGCCCTTCCTGCTCCAGAGCACCCCAATTCCCGAACACTCTGAAAAGCTGTTCCCCGGACAGCCTCGGCCGCCCGCAGGCCGCTTCCTGGGACACCCACGGCCCGCGGACAGGGGCAGGTCTGTCTCCGCCTGGACAGCAGTCCATCTTCCCCACCCCACCCCCTTCTCCATCATTCTCTCTTGGGACCCTCCACGCCCCCAGCTGTGGCCAGAGGCCGCCCGTGTGCCAGACGCCTCCACCGTCCCCGACCCTGACCTCTCGGCAGGCAAGGGCTGGGCCTTGGAGCCTGGGACGCTGACCTGTCCCCCGCTGGGGCCAGCCCCGAGGCCAGGGGATGCTGAAGCTCCCTCGCCAGCCCCCACCGTGGCCCGCAGGCACAGACGCCCCGCCCCACAGCGCTTCCGGGGACGACACCCTGGCGCTGGCTGCCCCGTGGGTCTGGACAAACTGGAAACGCAAAGGAACCCCGGGCGGCTGGAGCTGGGCAAACTGGTCGTGCTCCGGAGAGCCGGGAGCGGGCGGGGCGGTCGGTTCACACGGCCACAGCCAAGGGCGGCCCCAGCCTTGCAGCCGCCCGCAAACCCTGGGCCTCCTTCCATCCCCGGGGACATTAATCAAAGGCGGCCCGGTGCCGACGGGCCTGGCCGGCCTCCAGCTCACCTTCCCCCGCCAGCAGCCAGAGGACGGCAGATGCGGTCCCTGGCCAGGGATGGCACATCGTCTACTGGCTGCGTAGGCCTCCCCCCAGCACGGCCGCGGGCAGGTGCCCACCACCGACCAGGGCTGAAATGGGGGACGCCCCCGTGGGACCCTCAGAGTCCTTCCCGGCTTGAGGAAGTCCCAGGTTGGCAGGGACTGGGGCCCCTCCCTCCCACCGCAGCAGGGCTGTGAGTGCCGTGGGGGGGCCTCCCGGGGCGGCCACGCAGGAATGTCAGGGCCCGGCTCGACTTCTCCACCTGCCATATGGCCTGTGGGCCGGGCCAGCACGCCGCCTCCAGGCCGGCTGCGAGGAACCATTTGTCAAGGGTGTTTCCCAACAGCCTCTCTGGAAGGCACCGCCCTGCGCGGAGCCGCCTTGGGCCGGAGCCAGGCGAGATGTCGGGGGCACTTGGCAGAAGCGCCAGCCCCCGCAGATCAAAAGCCTCCCCCCGACCCCCCCAGCTCGGCCACTCGCTGCCTCTGTGCCCAGTGAATGGGCAGAGAGATGGGCAGGGGGCCGGCCACAGGTGCACCCCCGGCCGTGGAAGCCCACTCAGCACCAAGGACACGTGGAGCCAGAGGGCTTTCCGGGCCCTGCCAGCTGGCACAGCCCGGCCGGCGCGGGCACCAGGACTCCAGGAGCCCTGCTCGGCGCCTCCTGTGGGGCACAGCGGGTCCGGGTGCCAGGGAGGGCACGCTGCCGACCGGCGGGCTGGGCCTCCACAGCCTGGCTGCCGCGCCTGTCCACACGGCTTCTCACTGCTCAGGTGTGGCCAGGCAGGTGCCGGGGCGGTGTGGCGGCAGTGTGGGGGTGGGGCTCACAGCCAGCTCCGCACTAATGGCCCCGTGAGGACCCACGCCGGCACCCGGGGGGAAAGAGCGAGACCCCAAGTTCTGAGTACCCCCAAACCGCCAAGCCCCCGGGGCCCCCACGGGCAGCACCTGCCAGCCCCGGGTGGACCTCCCGTTTGTCTCCTACCTGTCCTCACGAGCCGACCACGGGAGACTGTCCTGACCCCCTCCCTACAGAAGAGGCCACCAAGGAGCTGGCACAGCAGTGGGCGCCAGGCAGTGCCAGGACGGAGCCTCGGCTGCTTCCACACAAACCACCTCCGTGGCCTCTACTTGGAGGGAAATAACAGACCCATTTCACAGACAGCGAGACTGAGGCCCCACAGGTTCAACATCTCACTCAAAAGCCAAACAGCCAGAGTGGCTAGGCCAGGACATCAATAGCGGGGGATCCCTGGAGATGGGAACAGACAGGCAGGGGAGCGCGCCAGGGACGACACCCACAGCCACAGACTAAGCGGCTCGAGCCCAGGAGCGTGGGAGCAGTGGCAGAAGGTGGCCGTCCTCGGGCCCGCGCACCTGCTGGGGACACCCCCTGCACCCTGCATTTCGGGAGAGGGGGCCCTGGGGCCCAGCGCCCGCCGGCCGTGGGGACTCCTTGCTCCTGCCACGTTATCGACCAGTGGGTTGAACTCCGCTCTGGAAAGAGGCACAATCGAGGCCACCACTCCCCTCGAGGCGCAGCCTGTCCCCAGGGCTCCCAGGACGCCTCCTGCCCGCAGCCCCCGAGCGCGGCTCCCCTCTCCCCTCGCTGGCCTCTCCCAGGGAGGAGCTCTCAGCAGGGCGCCTGCCCAGGGTCCCGCGGGGTCCCTGCCTTGTGGGCACGCAGCGCACTGGCCTAGCATGTGGGAGGCGAGGGCGCCCGGTCCCCAGAGCCCCCGGACACATTCTTGGCATTGCAGACGCATGCCGGAGGCTTCTGGCCAGGCTCAGTCTGCGCCCAGGCACTAGGCCGGGCCTGGGAGCGCTCGTCCAGCCGCCAGGAGCCCAGGGCTCGTCCACAGGGACCTGGGGGCAACACCCACTTCCGGCGTGAGCCGCGCGGGCGTCCTCTCCAGCCGGGACCTGTTTCTCAGCTGCTGCCCTCCCTGCCGGCCTGTGAGGGCCTCCCCGCCGGCACGCCCACCCCTCCTGCCTCAAGCCAGGTCGAGCACCCGGCCTGCTTCCTTGCCCCTCCCCGGCCTGTCCCGTCCCCGCAGCCACAGGGCCACCGCTGCCTGCAGACACCCTGGCGGTGCCCCCCCCCCCGGGCTGACCCCTAACCTTGGACAGTCCCTGACATAACCTTTAGTCCATGACAAAGCAGCCAGCCCAGGCGTCAGGGGGCGGAGCTTCCGGAATGTTCCGAGCTTCTGCCTTCACCGTAAGAGAGAGGAGAGCTTGCAGGGCGCACCACGGCAGCCACTGCCCTAGGTCCAGGGTCCTCCGGGCCGGCCTGGATGCTGGCGCCGTGCCCAGACCGTTCCCTGGCCGTTGTCCCGGGGCGGAGGGTGGACACCTATTTTGTGCCCTTCTCCGCGGCGTCCCCAGGGCTGGGGTGCGGGGAGGGAAGGGCTCCCAGGCCGCACTGGCTGCCAGATGCGCCGGGTGCTGGGGTGGGCACAGGCAGGGGTGCAGGAGCTCACCCGGCCGCCTGCCGGCTCCCTGAGCACCTACTACGTGCCGGGGCCCGGGGACTCGGTCCAGTCCCTGCGAGAGGGGTCCAGCGACAGACACCCCTGACGCACACCCCCACCCAGGCGAGGGGGTGGGACCTGGGGGTCGCACACCAACCTCAGCCGCTGCCCTGTGTGTCTGGGCCTGTCTCACCCCGGTTCCAGGAAGACGAGGGCACGGGGCTGTCCAGCATGGCCTTGCCCCCAGATGTCCTCCCCCCATCCCGGGACCGCGGTCCTGTTGGCAAAGTGCGGTCCCCTCACAGGCCCTGGCCGCCTGCTGAGCCCCAGGTGTGCGACCCCCTCCCGGAGCACTCACCTGCCGCTGGGTACCTGTGCAGCCCACCTGAGACCCAGGCTTCGAGGACCCGAGAGTCCACACCAGGACTGGCCCCTCAGGCCACGGTAGGCCCAGGAGCCCCCAGGACCCCTGCTCGGATGAGGCAGAGTGAGCACCGTACCCACCCCGGGCCCCACCCGGGGAGGGGGCCAGGCCCCCAGTTCCAGGAGGCTACAGGAATTCAGCCCATCAGTGGTGGCCCACAGCCAGCCCTGGGGACACTTCCCTGCCACCCCAGCTGTCCCCAGGGTCTCCTGGGCTAGGAGACACAGTAGCTAGGGCGCCCCTGGCTGGGTCACGGAAGGCTGCCTGGGGGAGGCGTCTCAGTGGAGCAGAGAGGGAAGGGAGTTCCACAAGGGGCTGCTGCCTCTCGGGGCCCCTGGAACAGTGGAGGCCGGGGGAGGGTCCCGGAGGGGCCCCTGCGCTGGAGCTCTGCTGCCCTCCGCTGGCCTCTCCAAGTACTGCGTGTGCCCCGCTCAGCGTCTCTCCAGGTGCCTCAGCCGACCTGGCCCTGCCCAGGTGCTGGGCCTCAGGCCCTCACCTGTATGCAAATCACTTCTGCGCCCAGCCCACTGCCGGCGGGAAGAGCCACACTGGTCACCGAGCTGGCTCCGCGGGCATCTCGGGGTCCCCAGGTCCACCCTAGGCCACAGGGTCTGCCCCACCGGCGCTGCCTCCCAGGGACACGCCTGTCCCGGCTATGGAGGTCTGTCTCGGGGCTCCCCCAAAAGCTGGCGAGCTGGACAGGCGTGTGGCTCAGCAGACCACCTGGGAGGCAAGGCTGACTGCTCGGGGCGGCAGGGCTGCGCCCCCCTTGGGGCCTCCGGGGGGCCCTCCCCGCTCTGGGGGACCCCAGGGGAGCACCGCAGACCTCCCCCTCTCCCTCCTGCCAGCCGCCCTGAGTCAGCCAGGTCCTGGGGTTGTCTTTCTGGGGGGGAGGGGTTTCTCACTGTCCAGTCCACTCCAGGGGGCTGGGCCTGGGGCAGGCGAGCCCTCCAGGCCAGCAGTGACAGCCCCTGGGCAGGGGAGGCCCCGGCCCCGGCGCACAGGCGGGCTCTCGGGCGTCCCAGGAACTCGGGCCTTGGCAGGCCCGTGGAAAGCTGTTCCGTGGGCAGTGACGGGAGTGGCAGGGGACGCGTAGGGAGGGCAGCAGGGGGTAGGGGGTGGCTGTGCTGGGGACAGCCGGGAAGTCCCCCTCTGGTCACAGCCAAGGGACTGTCCACAGCACCGGGGGTGGGCGAGAGGCCAGCTGGGAAACCAGGGAGGTCCACGGCGGGTTGGGCAGCCACGCCACGGCAGGTGGGGGACCCGGGCACCACGCCGGGGGGGGGGGTGCTGGCACGGCCACGGCCCCACATGCTGGCCCTGGGCAGGTGGCATTGCACGCTGGGGTCTGAGCCACCATTGTGTCCCCCACAGCGCTGGGAACCTGACCATCCTGAGGGGTCACACGGACAGCAGAGACCACCCCGGTGCTGTCCCCCCACCCTGCCTGTCCCCCTCCCCATCTCTGCTCCCCTCTTGGGGCAGCTCCCTGCCTTGGGCCAGGAGGCAGAGCGGCAGTGAGCAGGCGTCACCCGGAACAGGGGCTCTGCTGTCCCCACACCCACCGCCCTCCCCTCCCCCTCACTTGTGTGGCGGACACGTTATAAATGCCCCCAGAAGCCCACGGAAGGCCGTGTACCTGGGTGGGCCCGGGGCTGGGGTAGAGAGGAGCCCTCACCCCTCGCACAGATGAGCCCAGAGCCGTCCCATCAGGGCCACACCGCAGCGACGCGGCGGCCTCCCCACCTGCACACAGGGGTGCCGGGCCGGCCCACCGCCGAGACGCCCCACACCTGCACCCCTCGGAGACCCCGCGGCCACAGCCGCTTTCTCCAAAGATGCCCTGAAGTCCTCCGGCAAAGCCCAGTCCGTGGGTGGACAGGGCTCTGCGGATGTGCCCAGACACCAGCGACAGGGGAGCAGTGAGGGCGAGGGACCCCAATGGAGGGCGCAGAGGCCTCGTCAGCGCCCCGCCCGCCCAGCGCGTGCTCCCCCGCGGCCACCTGAGCGCCAAGCACACGCGTGCAGGGAAAGCCGTGCTCTCGCGGCCACTGTGGCTGAGCCGTGGCCCGGAGGCCCATGGTGCCGGGTGGGGCACGGGCTCCCCCGCCACAGGCCGCCCTGGGTCTCCTTTTCCTGGAAGACGGGGACCGCGCCCCCGAGGACCGAGCCTCACGTCTGAAGCACACATCTGGCACGGGGGTGGCCTCGCCCGGCTCCCACCCCTCGGCCGCCCGCTGTCCACGAGGACGGGCACCAGAAAGTTCGCCGCGTGGCCAAGGCCCAGGTCTCGGACTCGGGGCAGTGGCTGCAGTGGGGGGGGGGGGGGGGTCACAGCAGCCCAGCCTGCCCTCTGCGGCGACACTCGGAGCCCGCGGGGACGGCTGACAACGCTGTGGCTAGCCAGGCACGTGGGCTCCGGTCTCGGGCCCGTGAGCCAGCAAGGATGCACACAGAGCAAGCCGGGGCCGGGCCGGCGGGGCACAGCCACACCGCCCACCTTGGTCTCACAGCCAGCGACTTCGGCCCCGTTACAGGAGCCTGACACAGGCAGTGGGCGCTCCGCCACGCAGCCACGTCCACGCCGCCTTCCGGGCGCTGCTTCTCCGCCCCCCAGCCCACTCCTCCCACCTCGAGACAAAGCAAAAGGAGGCTCCGTGTGTGTCCCCTCGCTGCCTGCCTGTGGTCAGGGGCTGGGGCTGGGGCTCCCAAACCCAGCCCGGACGCTCCTGGCCGGCCTGGGGTCACGGTGGGACTTCAGCTTCCAGGCCGTGGGGCCTCGGGGTGAGGATGGAGCCCCAGGCCCCACTGGCAGCCCCCGACAGACATCTGGGGAGCGAAGGCTCCGGCATCGGGCCTGAGGTCCCTGCGTCCCGGGCAAAACACTTGGGGCAGGGCAGGTGACAGGCGGGGCCCCACCTCCGCCGAGGCTGCATCCCAAGAGGGCAGCACCTTGCCCCCACCGCTCCGCCGAGGGGACCACCAGGGAGGGGGCTTTCTGGGACTGCCCCTCCCACCGAGCTGCTCTGAAGAGGGGGCAGGGGGCTGCCGCGGGGGTCTCCTGCTAGAATGCAGGTTCTCAGGCCGCGCCCCAGGCCATACATCGGGACCTGGGGGCCGGGCCCCAGGAAGCGCTGGTCAGAGACGCCCGCCGAGACCCCCGCCCTGCCAGGGGCGGGCAGGCAGGTGTGGCCACCTGACGACAGGTGTGGCTCCCAGCGCCCGTGTCCAGTTACCCAGGAGAATGGCCCGGAGCCCCCAAAGGTGCCCAGGGGGTGGGGCGCTGCTGCCCACGGTGCCCCTTGAACAGAAGGGGCTGTTCCGAGCTTTTCACGGGAAACCGGATCCAGCCGCTCTGGGGACACAGGAGGCTCCTCCCGCTGTGGGGTGCGGGGACCACATGAAAGGCCCCAGGCCGCCTGCAGAGACCCCGCTCGGGGGCCCAGGGACCAACTGTGCACCGGTCCTGGAACCCGTCCAGCCTCAGGGACTGTGGCCAGGGGCACGACCCCGCCACAGCCCCCGCCTGACCCCACCCTCGCCCACAGGGCCAGGCAACGCACCCCTCACAGCCAAGCCCCCACCTCCAGCTCCTGCCCCGGGGAGCTGCCCACTGCACCATCCTCCCTGACAAGCCCCACCAGTGAAAAACCACAGCGAAACCCCCGACCTCCGACCCCCGAGAGCCTGCAGCCACTTCCCCCCCTCCGTCTTCCCTGTTGGATGTTGCCAGAGCACACACACGTGTCACACACAGAACACACGCACGTCACACATGGAGCACACGCACACAGGCTGGGGTGCTGGCCCCATCTCTGCGGCCAGAGACCAGCGACAGCACCCCGCGAATGCCGAAATCGCGGCCTCACAGAGCCAGGGGCAGGACCCGGCTCCCAGCCCTGGCAGCTGTGGGCCATCGGGGAGGAGCCAGCAGGCGGGAGCTCACCATGTGCCCAGCCCTCACACGTGTGTAGCCTACATGAGCGAGCGGGCAGGCACGGGGCAGTGCTGCAGGCCTGTGCTGGCCAGGCACTGATGGGCACCGAGCTACTGCCGGGGACGGGGGATGGGCACTGGGGCGCAGGCTGGGCCCCGGACAGGGACGCCCACATCCCACGTGGGCGCCAGGTCCACTCCCGGCTGCTGCACCTCGGATCCAGCGCCCTGCTCGCGGCCTGGGAACAAGCAGTGGGAGACCCAGGTGGAGCTCCGGGCTCCCGGCCTCAGCCTGGCCCAGCCTGGCCGTGCGGCCACAGGGAGCGAACCAGCGGAAGGAAGCCCCCCATCCCGCGCCTCCCTCCCTCCCTCGCTCTGCCTTTCAAACAAACAAATAAATAATCTTTTAGAAAAAAGGAAGTTTACTTTGTGCATGAAACATTTTTGAAATCCACAGAGAAGGAGTCTTCAAAGGTTCACGGAAAACACACAGCGCGAGGAGCCGCGCGTGGGTCCTACGGGAAACACAGCGCGAGGAGCCGCGCGTGGGTCCTACGGGAAACACAGCGCGAGGAGCCGCGCGTGGGTCCTACGGGAAACACACAGCGCGAGGAGCCGCGCGTGGGTCCTACGGGAAACACACAGCGCGAGGAGCCGCGCGTGGGTCCTACGGGAAACACACAGCGCGAGGAGCCGCGCGTGGGTCCTACGGGAAACACAGCGCGAGGAGCCGCGCGTGGGTCCTACGGGAAACACACAGCGCGAGGAGCCGCGCGTGGGTCCTACGGGAAACACACAGCGCGAGGAGCCGCGCGTGGGTCCTAGGAGCCTCTGCACCAGGTCCACACCCTGACTTCTGTTCCAGGAGCTGCCGGCAGGGCCCCAACCCAGGGCGCGCACGGCCCAGCACAGCCTCGACACAGCGAGGAGACAGGAGCAGCCGGCGGGGCAGGGAGGCTGGAGCCTGAGCCAGGGGCCGCCCACGGAATCACGGCCGGGCCTCACCAGGGAGGCCGACAGGCGCCCACGGCGCTGAACCCACAGCCGCCACCACGGCCCGGGGCCTGGGCCTCCTACAGCCGCTCCAGCTGGTCCCGGCCCGGGGGCGGGAAGGGTCCTGGGCAGGGGTGCTGGACGGGGGTCCCTGCCTGCTGGGAACCAGACCAGCCCAGGCCCTGAGGGTGGAGGGGGCAGGGCGTCCAGGAGAGGCCATTTTCACTGCCCTGGGCATTCCCCAAGGGGCGATCCCAGACAGCGGCCGCCATCCCAGACCCGCGCTCCCCCTGTCCCGGGTGACTCCTTGGGGTCCCTCCCCCTAACCAGGCAGGAGCCATGGGGGGGGCACCGGCACCTCCATGGGAGGAGGGGACACAGAACCCGCACCTCCAGGGAGGCTGCCCGGCCGGCACTGGTGAGAATGGCACAGGCCAGGCCCTGGGCTGAGAGAGGCGGCAGCAGGGAGGGGCCATGACCCAGGCGACCTGGGAGACCCTCCCCTCGGGGCCGAGAAGGCCTCCCAGGCAGCTGGGGGCGCTGGTGCCCACCTGGGTACCCCTGCTGGCCACTTGAACACACACCCCCACCTCCAGGCCCAGCAGCGGACCAGGCTCCGATCCTCTGGTTTGTGGAGCTCTGAGCTCCAGGCCCAGGCCCCGAGCCCCACCCCACCCATGGGCCCTGAGCGGGACCAACACAGCTGCCCTTTTCCCCCACCTCTGGGCCCGCCCCCCACACCACTCAACCGGAGGCCCCACCCACACACCCCAGACACCAGGCCTGGCTTCCCTGCCCATGGACACCCAGGGTCCCTCCTGGGACCGGGACCACCTGCACCACCACCCCCTCCTCCACCAGGGCCAAGGCCAGGGCCACCCCACACTGGGTGACACAGGGGCCGCCCAGGGGCACCCCCCACACCCCCCCAAGGGCCAGGTCCGCCCCGCGCTGGGTGACGCAGGGGCCGGCCAGGGGCACCCCCCACACCCCCTCAGGGCCAGGTCCGCCCCGCGCTGGGTGACGCAGGGGCCGGCCAGGGGCACCCCCCACACCCCCTCAGGGCCAGGTCCGCCCCGCGCTGGGTGACGCAGGGGCCGGCCAGGGGGAGCCTGGCAGAGCAGGGGAGGGACCAGCACGGCCATCGCCAGTGCTGGAGCCAAGGGCTCAGGTGGAAGCAGCAGGCACGCGCTAGCCACCAGCACTGCGCCAGGACGGCCTGAGGAGAGCACCCCCACCCCCCCAACCCCCACCCAGCCGTCTGGGGCTGAGGGAAGGGACGCGGGCCTGGGCACCGGCACGGCCCTCCACACGCACCCCCAGGAGGCTCCCAGGGCACAGCCACCCATCCAGCTCCCTAGCACAGAGGCAGGGCCGACGGCACAGCCGGACGCAGCCCCGGCATCAGACCAGGCTCCAGGCTCGGCCTCGGCCTTGGGCGCTGTGGACAGAGGAAGCGGCCCGGGCTGCCTCTGGGGTCCTCAGGAGAAAAGGTCCATGGACCCCAACCCGCCACTAGGTGGCGCCCAAGCCCTAGCAGGAAGGGGTGCGCAGGGCAGCTGGCGCTCTCGGGGAAGGGGGCCGGCGCAGGGGCCCATCCAGGTGTCCTGGCGAACCGCCCTGTGCTGGCCACGCACGACCCAGAGCGGGAGACTTCCTTCTCCAGTTAACTTTCCTGCAACAAAGCTGGGGAGGACCGGGAGGTCACCCCCACACCAGGCTCAGCACCCCTCAGTGCCCACAGCAGACATCGCTAACCAAGCCCAACACCATCTTCCACGAGGATTCCCATCCTCATCGCAGAGCTTGGGAACTGGACAGGCCCTGCAGTGAGAAACCCAGATGCCACCCCGAGCCGGGCTGGCCCTCTGACAGTACAACGCCCGCCCCGGCCCTCGGCCACACCCCCAGGACACACACTGGCTTCCCTCCACCCCGGCAGACGGCCCAGGCCGACACACCCTTGCAGCTGAGTGACCTCGGGCACTGCACAACCCACGCACCCGTACCTAGCAGCCCTATCCCAGAGGGGCAGGGCTACGGTCACGTCGACAGGAAAACGACAGGCCATTCTCTGTAAGACTCAGTGGTGAAAAGTATTGGCCTTCCGACCCACGCACATCCCCAACCGCACCCACACAAGCCGCACGGCAAACAGCAGCACCGTCTCCGGTGAAAACACCGGGGCTCCGCCGGTCCCCCTGAGCAGGCCCTGCCCCGCCTCCATCCCCAAGGCCACCAGCAGCAAAGGCACCACAGGAGGGCCCCGTGAGGTCCCGTCTCCTGGTTCAGGGTGGCAAGAGCTTCCCGAGGGAGCCACGGGTCTCCAGCCGAGTGGTCGGTCAAAGGCACGGGCTCTCCTGCCTGGCCGCGCCGGCGTCCGTCCCGGCCAGCGTCGCCTTCCTGGCACCTCCACCAGGAAGGCCTCCTGCCGTCACCTGCACAGTGGCAGGTGCGGGTGGTGGCGCAGCCACTCCAGCAGTTCCTCCTCCTTCGGCTCCTCCAACACGTCCCTGTGGCATGGGGGTACAGGGGTCAGGGGTCACAAGGCCCTGCGGCACGGGGGGCGGTCAGGAGACACAGGGCCCTGCAGCATCGGGAGGTCAGGGGTCACAGGGCCCTGCAGATCGGGGGAGGGTGGATGGGGGGTCGGGGTCACCAGGGCCCTGCAGCACTGGGGGGATCAGGGGTCACAGAAAACACAGCGTGACCTGTGGCATCAGGGGTCAGGGGTCAGAGGGCCCTGTGGCATCAGGGGTCAGGGGTCAGAGGGCCCTGTGGCATTGGGGGGACAGGGGTCAGAGGGCCCTGCGACATCAGGGGACAAGGAATAGAGGTCACAGGGCCCTGTGGCATTGGGGGGACAGGGGCCACCAGGGCCCTGCAGATCGGGGGAGGGTGGACGGGGGACAGGGGCCACCAGGGCCCTGCAGATCGGGGGAGGGTGGACGGGGGGCAGGGGCCACCAGGGCCCTGCAGATCGGGGGAGGGTGGACGGGGGACAGGGGCCACCAGGGCCCTGCAGATCGGGGGAGGGTGGACGGGGGTCACAGGGCCGAGCGTGGACACAGGGTGCAGACACAGGGACCCAGGTCCAGCGTAAAGCCACACGGGGGCAAGTAAGCCAGGCAGCCGGTCCATGGGGAACCGGGCACAGCCGTCTCAGGGCGACAACGCTTCCTGTCCCGGCACAGGGACAGCCCCGGAGGTGCCCTGGGGACCCCGGCTAATATCCCACAGGACGGCCTGGAGGCCCAGGGGAGCCCAGCCGGGACGGACGGGGCGGGGCCGTCAGGGCGAGCTCAGCCTCCCCGGCCACGCACCTGAACATGAGCTCCACAGATGCCAGGCAGGCGGCCTCCTGGGTCCCAGCCAAGGGCTGCTGGTGGCTGCGGGGGTCCCAGCAGTGAAGGAAGTTCTGGCGGGGGCGGGGGGGGGGAGTGAGTGCAGACCCCAGCCCACCGTGCCCGAGGGGTCCAGGCAGCCTGCCCCCGCCCATCGAGTGCCCAGACGCGGCCAAGTTCGGAGCCACCCCCCTCAGGTGCTCCCCCGCCCCCCCTGCCCAGGGGCTCTCCCCACACAGTGCTCTCCCGCCCCCGCCGGCCCAGGTACTCCCCCCTCGTGGGGCTCCCAATACCTCCAGCAGCAGGGCCAGGAACAGGTTGACCCAGATGACCGAGGACACCAGCCACCAGGACACAAAGTAGACCTCCGACCACCTGCCACACACACGGAGCCCTGAGCTGGGCGGGCCGGCGCCCCAGCCACACTCAGGGTCTGGGACAGCTGCAGGGGAGACGAGGCTCCGCCCAGCAGGGCCTGCGTCCACCGAGCTGCCCCAGGGAGCTTGGCCAGCAAGGTGGGGCCGGGCTGACGCCTTCAAGCTCTGAGCTGACCGTGGACCCCTCCCCCAGCGCCCCCACCCCCCCGGGGGGGCTCCCCAGCAGCACAGGCCAGGACCCAGAGTCAGGGCCACTGCCCAGGCCTTCCTGGGAGCTGGGCGTGCGGTGCCAGCAAGGATGGGCCCGGCCCGGCCGGGGACTCACGGGCCCGCGTGGCGCCGGAACGCGTCCAGGAACACCTGCCAGTTGTTGACCACCATCAGGTCCCACAGCGTGATCAGCGCGGCCTGCGGAACACGGCCACGGTTACCCAGGGTCGCCCCGGGAAGGGGGCGTGGGGGAGGGGCTCATGGGCGGGGCCTGGGCCGAGAACTCACGGCAAAGTCGTCGAAGTTGTTGGCCCAGTACTCCAGCTGCTCGAAGCTGCCACAAGGGGCTGAGCCATTGCCAGGCGCCAGGCTGGGGGACACGGCACGTGTGGGCCCCACGGCCCGGGGCCTGGCAGACAGCACCCAGCCTGGACCCGAGAGGGACCTCCCCTGCACAGTGGCCGCCGGCCGCAGAGCCCCTCACCTGCTGTTTCCAGAAGGGGCCACGATGACGCCGCGGAACAAGCTGATCCCGACAATGGCGAACACGTAGTATGCCACCTGGGGAGGCAGGGCCGGGCTGGGCCACCCCTCCTCCACCCTCGGGCCCAACCTGCAAGGGCGCCCGGGAGGCCAGACCCCTGTGCCCGGGGCAGGGGTGCTCAGCCGGCTGCTGCCCGCAGAGGGTACTGCGGCTCCACCAGGACCGCCTGGCACACAAGGCAGGAGGGCAGAGACAGGCTGGGAGGTGTAGGAGGGAGGAGTGGTGAGGGAGCCGGGCAGTCACCCAGGATGGGCAACTGGCCAGGAGGGACCTGGCCACATCACCCAGGGAGCCCCTGGGGCAGGCGCAGGGTAGCGGGGCGGCTAGAGGGTGAGCTGCCCCGGGGGGTGGCAGTGGGCAGTGCCCACAATGGCACAGGCCAGGGCATGCAGTGGGGTCCCAATCCCAGAATGAAAGTGCCAGAGACGGCCCTGGTGCTGCACCTGGCCAAAGGCCCCCTGCTCTGCCGGAGCCCGGCCACCAGGCAGAGCCGGAGAGCCCCAGTGGGGGGGGGGGGGGGGGCTGTCCTTGGAAACGCGGCTGCGGGTCCCTGGAACCCCTCTAGGCAGAAGCACCACCTTCGCCCCCTCCCTAGGGTGACACAGGCCTGGGGGTCCCGGGAGGCAAGATCCTGGGCCTCTTACACGGCCTCCACCATCTCCCGGGGGTCTGTGGCCCAGAGCCCAGCAAACCTGAGGGGCTTACGAGTCACCAGAGGACGCCTGGCACGGAGGGGGCCACCGGGCAGGGCCCCACAGACCCCAGGGTCCTCCTGCTGGCCTCCGGCCCCGCCCTGGGCTCCCTGGCCTCAGCAACCTGCAGCCGCCCTGGCCAGGCCTCTCCCCGAACAGCAGCCGCTGGCCCCGCCCCCACCGGCCCCGCCCCCCCACCCAGGGCTCTCCCCGAACAGCAGCCGCTGGCCCCGCCCCCGCCGGCCCAGGTACTCTCCCCACATGGTGCTCCCCCACCCCCCTGCCCAGGGGCTCTCCCCGCACAGTGCTCCCCCCCCCCCGCCCAGGGGCTCTCCCCGCACAGTGCTCCCCCCCCCGCCCAGGGGCTCTCCCCGCACAGTGCTCCCCCACCCCCCTCACCAGCAGGATCCCGCCGAAGGCCCGCAGGTTCTGGATCAGGCCCAGGATGGTGCTGGCCACCACGGCCATCGGCTGGGGACGGGAAGGAAACAGCCCCTTACTCCTCCTGCCCCCGGAGGACACCAGCCAGGTGAGTCGCCAGCCCCCCACACCTGCGCACAGCCTGCACACACCCAGCACCTCCCCTCCGGGGCTGGAGCCGGGTCTCTACCGCATCTCCCTCCTGAGCCACCACGGCCACGCCGGCTCCTCGGTCTGAGAGGAACGCAGGCCCGGGGGGCGGCTCTGCCCGGGCTGGGGGCAGCCTGAGGAAGGGGCCTCAGACCCCAGCCAGGACCCAGCACACGTCACGGAGGGAGAGAGGCTCTCCAGGGCCCACGGGACCCAAGTGCAGGGAGACAGGGCTGTCGCTGCAATGCCACAGGGGACACAGGGGAGTGACAGGTGGGCAGGGGGAGTGACAGGTGGGCAGGGGGAGTGACAGGTGAGCAGAGGGAGTGACAGGTGAGCAGGGAGAGTGACAGGTGAGCTGGGGGAGTGACAGGTGAGCAGGGAGTGACAGGTGGGCAGGGGGAGTGACAGGTGAGCAGGGAGTGACAGGTGGGCAGGGGGAGTGACAGGTGGGCAGGGGGAGGGACAGGTGGGCAGGGGGAGTGACAGGTGGGCAGGGGGAGTGACAGGTAAGAGGGGGAGGGACAGGTGGGCAGGGGGAGGGACAGGTGGGCAGGGGGAGTGACAGGTGGGCAGGGGGAGTGACAGGTGAGCTGGGGGAGTGACAGGTGGGCAGGGGGAGAGACAGGTGAGCAGGGGGAGTGACAGGTGGGCAGGGGGAGTGACAGGTGGGCAGGGGGAGTGACAGGTAAGAGGGGGAGGGACAGGTGGGCAGGGGGAGGGACAGGTGGGCAGGGGGAGTGACAGGTGAGCAGGGGGAGGGACAGGTGGGCAGGGGGAGGGACAGGTGAGCAGGGAGGGACAGGTGGGCAGGGGGAGTGACAGGTGGGCAGGGGGAGTGACAGGTAAGAGGGGGAGGGACAGGTGGGCAGGGGGAGGGACAGGTGGGCAGGGGGAGTGACAGGTGAGCTGGGGGAGTGACAGGTGGGCAGGGGGAGTGACAGGTGGGCAGGGGGAGTGACAGGTAAGAGGGGGAGGGACAGGTGGGCAGGGGGAGGGACAGGTGGGCAGGGGGAGTGACAGGTGAGCAGGGGGAGGGACAGGTGAGCAGGGGGAGGGACAGGTGAGCAGGGGGAGGGACAGGTAAGAGAGGGAGGGACAGGTGGCACTGGCAGGTTAGGGTTAGGGACGCATTAAGTGCTGTGGGCGTGTCCTACGGTCCTGTGCATCTATGGGTACACACGCATGTGTCTGCACACAGGAACACGTGATGAAGTCTTGCATGTGTGCCTGTGTGTGATGATTTGTTCATACGTACACATGCGTGTGAGGGCACGCAAGTGCTGTGTACGGATGGTGACATGCGTGTGTGACAATGTGTGCATCACGTGCCTGTGTGAGCACGCTGTGTATGCACACGTGTGCAACCGTGTCACGTAAGCTGGGTGCCACAGGTGTGTGCGTGAGGCCGCGTAGGACCGTGTGCAGGAGAACCATGTGTGGGGCACGTGTGTCTGACACGGTGCCCCCTGGCCGCCCTCACACGGGAAGTGGCCCGGGGCTGACAGCGACCCACGCCCCAGTGCACCGGGGAAGCCCTGGGCTCAGCGGCCGCCCCATGACCTCGCTTCTCCTCTCCCACAGGGAGCCCAGGAAAATGGAGACAGGCCGGGGCCCCACGGGCCAGGCAGGGCTGCGCCCACGCCTGACCCCGCTCCGTGTGTCACTCCTCAGAAGCGAGGCTGACAGTCCTGAGCCAGCCCTACACCGCAGCAGGGGGTCCTGGGAACGAGCCCCAGCGAGCACCTCTGCCCCCGCCCCGGCAGCCCGGGCCACAGCCCTCTCCAGAGGACTCCAGACCTGGAACTTCCTGCCCGCGGCGGCGCCGGGCCAGCGAGCACACAGCCGCCCCGTGCGGGGCCTGGGGCCTGCACCTGCTACGCCCCGGCCGCCCGCTCCCTCGCGCCTCCCTGGCTGCACAGGCCCCGGCACAGGCGCGAGGGGCGCGTGCTGGCCCCAGTCCGGCCACGGCGATGGGCACACCTTCGTGCTGGGGATGATGCGAAGGAAGCGGAAGACGATGAGCACGTTCACCAGCCGGGCCATGTCCCACAGCGACAGCAGCCCCCTCCTCTCCGGCTTCCTGGCGGGACAACAGGACACGGTGGGCAGGGGCCGGGAAGGGGCCAGTGCGCGTGACAGGAGGGGACCCCGTGGCCATGGCAGGAGCACAGCCTCACCGTGGAGAGGGGCTGGGAGACCCTCCAGGCACAAAGGGGCTGCTGGGGCTCCAGATGCTGGGATGTCCCCTGCCCAGGACCTGGCCCTGGACCCTGACCCCAGCCCTGGCCGCATCCCCTGCCTGACTTCTGACCCAGCACCAGCCCGGGATGCTGACCCCACCCCCTGCCCTGAGACCCAGTTCTCCATCCTCTGACCTGGCCCCGCCCCCAGGCATGCCCGTCCAGCACCTGGCACAATCGCAGCCGTGCTGTGTACCCCCTTCTGTCTAACCTTTCACCATTGCCCCCCAGAACAGCACCACCCCACTCCCCAAGGCTGTGGCCAGACAAAGCTGCCACGGTGCAGGCCCCACCAACGCCGGGCTGTCACTGCTCAGAGGCACGCGTGCACCCTGGGCCTGGCTCAGCCACCAAGGGCCGCCTGCCCCCTGCCTGGTGCACCAGCCCTGCCCGAGCCCCCAAACCCTGGGGCTTTCCGGGAGGCGACTCTGCAGCCCACCTCCACATCTCAGGGCTCCACCAGGAAAGGCAAGAGCAGCACAGGCTCACCGGGGCACCAGGCACACCAGGCTCACCGGGGCAACAGGCACACCAGGCACCAGGCACACCAGGCTCACCGGGACACCAGGCACACTGGGCACCAGGCACACCAGGCTCACCAGGCACCAGGCACACTGGGCACCAGGCACACCAGGCTCACCGGGGCACCAGGCACACTGGGCACCAGGCACACCAGGCTCACCGGGGCAACAGGCACACTGGGCACCAGGCACACCAGGCACACCGGGCACCAGGCACACCAGGCTCACCAGGCACCAGGCACACTGGGCACCAGGCACACCAGGCTCACCGGGGCACCAGGCACACTGGGCACCAGGCACACCAGGCTCACTGGGGCACCAGGCACACCGGGCTCACTGGGGCACCAGGCACACTGGGCACCAGGCACACCAGGCTCACCGGGGCAACAGGCACACTGGGCACCAGGCACACCAGGCACACCGGGCACCAGGCACACCAGGCTCACCGGGACACCAGGCACACTGGGCACCAGGCACACCAGGCTCACCGGGGCACCAGGCACACTGGGCACCAGGCACACCAGGCTCACTGGGGCACCAGGCACACCGGGCTCACTGGGGCACCAGGCACACCGGGCTCACTGGGGCAACAGGCACACTGGGCACCAGGCACACCAGGCACACCGGGCACCAGGCACACCAGGCTCACCGGGCACCAGGTACACTGGGCACCAGGCACACCAGGCTCACCGGGGCACCAGGCACACTGGGCACCAGGCACATCAGGCTCACCGGGGCACCAGGCTCACCGGGGCACCAGGCACACCGGGCACCAGGCACACCAGGCTCACCGGGCACCAGGTACACTGGGCACCAGGCACACCAGGCTCACCGGGGCACCAGGCACACTGGGCATCAGGCACATCAGGCTCACCGGGGCACCAGGCTCACCGGGGCACCAGGCACACCAGGCTCACTGGGCACCAGGCACACCGGGCACCAGGCACACTGGGCACCAGGCACACCGGGCTCACTGGGGCACCAGGCACACCGGGCTCACTGGGGCAACAGGCACACTGGGCACCAGGCACACCAGGCACACCGGGCACCAGGCACACCAGGCTCACCGGGCACCAGGTACACTGGGCACCAGGCACACCAGGCTCACCGGGGCACCAGGCACACTGGGCACCAGGCACATCAGGCTCACTGGGGCACCAGGCTCACCGGGGCACCAGGCACACCAGGCTCACTGGGCACCAGGCACATCGGGCACCAGGCACACTGGGCACCAGGCACACCAGGCTCACGTGAGCCCTTCTCCCGGGACAGCACCTGCCACCCAGAGGAGACCCAGCCGAGTAAGGAGGCCCGGCCGGCCGCGGCGCCCGCCTCCCCCAGTCACGCACCAGCCTGGGTGTGGGAATCCGTATGCAGCCACGGTCAAGATCTCCAACACCTGGGTCACAGAAGGGGCGGAGGCAGTGAGGCCACGCGGCCACGCCCCCAGAGCCCAGGGCCCGCCCTGCCTTCCCTGGGGAGGCCTGAAGGCCTCAGGCGGCCACGGGGGGCAGACAGGCCTTCTCGGCTCCCCATCGCACTCCCAGGGCCCAGTGGTCCTAATGCCCTGCCCCCGCGGCGTCTGGGGAAGCAAGTGCAGCAGCGTTCCCCCAGAACAGCCCGGCCCCCCACTCTGCCCACATCAAGTGGCACTGACCCTGAGGGCTGCGGGCCGGGGTCCTCACCCACGCCCGGCCTCCTGCAGCCCCCCGCCCAGGGACAAGCAAGGGCAGCACCGCGGGGCTCCCAGCACCTCTCGGGGTTTACCAGCAGGACCCCGGTGAGCACGCCGTCACACACATTGCTGGCGTAGGACAGGTACCCGCGCGGGGCCCAGGGCGAACACCTTGAGCAGGGTCTCCAGGACGTAGTAGAGGATGAAGACACAGTTGAGGACCTGAGAGGGGTGGGGCGGCGTCAGGTGCTGGCCACACCCAGGCCGGATCTCAGCAGCTGCCGGGGGCCCTCCTCCCCCTCCCCATCCCCTCCTCTCCTCCTCTCCTCCTCCCACTCCCCATCCCCTCCTCTCCTCCTCTCCCTCCCTGTCCCTCCCTTCCTGCCCCTCCCCACCCACCCTCCCCTCTCTCTTCCTGGACCCCTGTCCCTCAAACCACTCCCTCCCCTCTTCCCCCTCTCCTCCCCTCCCCCTCTCCCTCCCCCTCCTGCCCCTCCCTTCCTCCCCCCTCTCTCCCCCTCGCCCCTCCCCTCCTTCCCTGTCCCCTCCCTCTCCTCCTCCTCATCGTCCCCTCTCTTCCCGGACCCCTGTCCCTCAAACCGCCCCCTCCCGCTTCTTGCCACACACTCCCCCCTCCCCAGGAAGCCCACTATTTTAAGCATAAAAATGGAAGAAAAATGTAAAAAAAAAATGTCAAACATCAGGCCACAAAAGCTATTTCTGCATTTTTGATGTTATGATAAATTCCAGGGGCCGGCGCTGTGGCGCAGCGGGTTAACGCCCTGGCCTGTAGTGCTGGCATCCCATATGGGTGCCGGTTCTAGTCCCGGCTGCTCCTCTTCCAATCCAGCTCTCTGCTATGGCCTTGGGAAGCAGTAGAAGACTGCCCAAGTCCTTGGGCCCCTGCACCCAGGTGGGAGACCCAGAAGAAGCTCCTGGCTCCTGGCTTCGGATCGGCACAGCTCCGGCCATTGCGGCCAACTGGGGAGTGAACCAGCGGATGGAAGACCTCTCTCTCTCTCTCTCTCTCTCTCTCTGCCTCTCCTCTCCCTAACTCTTTGAAATAAATAAATCTTTTTAAAAAACGATAAATTCCACTCGGTATCTGATACTCACGATGTTCCGTGCTGTTCTCTAACTTGGTAAATCAGGATTTTCTCACGTGATTATGGAAAACTTCACTTCCATGAACTCGGCATCACCTACCCCGTGTCCCACTAAAATCGACTCTCAGACACCGCGGAGCTGGCGCTGGGCGCCGCGGCTTAAAGCCCTGTGATGCCAGCCCTGCTCGGGCTCCGGCTGGGAGTGCCGGCTGCTCCACTTCCCATGCAGCTCCTGCTAACACACCTGGGAAAGCAGTGAGGACGGCCCAGGTGCTGGGGCCCTGCACCCACGTGGGAGACCCGGATGGAGCTCCGGGCTCCTGACTGCAGCCTGGCCCAGCCCCAGCTGCTGGGGCCACTGGGGAGTGAACCGCAGATGGAGGCTCGCGCACTCGCGCTCTCTCTCTGTCTCTGTCTCTGTCTCTCTCTGTCTCTGTCTCTCTGTCTCTCTCTGTCTCTCTCCCACTCGCTCACTCTGCAATCCAAATAAGCCAATCTTAAAGAAACACCTCCTTTGCTGGCATGGACCAACATGGGGCGTCTGCTCAGCCTACAACCTGCAGCACAGTCTAGAACGCTGGGAGCCTGGCCTCCGACAGAAGGGCTTCATTTGGGAAGGCTGGGAAACGGCCGGGGAGCCCTGTGGCCACCCCGCTGTCCGCCAGGCTCCCCTCCCCAGGACTGGCTGCCTGCCCCCAGCAGGCCCGGGCCTGTGCCAGCCTCTCCCAGCACCGCCCGGACCCCTCGTCCCTGCAACCCAGAACGAACCCCCAGGACGAAGTCGTCGCGGTTCCGAGGCAGCACGTCGGCGTCCAGCACCAGGAACACCTGCGAGGCCAGAGCAGGCGGCTCAGCCGGCGTGGGCGGGGGCGGAGGAGCAGGCCCGATGGGCTGGGGCGCAGCCGCACTCACACAGATGGACGCGAGGTTCCCCAGGACGACGAGGTTCCCCAGGACGTCGAAGCAGCGGTGGCAGCAGGCCAGCTGGGCGCGCTGCAGGACCGGAGACCGGTAGCGGGGCCGCGGCGGGTGCTGGCCAGGGAACACACGCTCAGAGCCGCGCCCCGCACGCCGGGGCCCGCTCTCCCTAACTCACCCCATCCAACACAGAAACAGTCTGGCACACGAAGGCGTTCGTCCCAGTGGTGGAAATAACCCAGACGTCACTGAGCCCGTATGTGCCCGTGTCGCGACAAGACGTCGGCCAGCACCAGGGCTGTGTGCACAGACAAGCGGCACGCAGGTGGCTCGGAAAGTCAGCATACAGCAGAACCAATCCACAGCGTGAACCAACACCCCACCTGCTGACACTCCCGAAACCAGAGAGCTGCACGGGGACAGCCACACAGAAACAGCCACACAGGGGCAGCCCCATGGAGACAGCCACACAGGGACAGCCACAAAGGGGCAGCCACACAGGGACAGCCACACAGGGACAGCCACACAGGGGTAGCCCCATGGAGACAGCCACACAGAGACAGCCGCACAGGGACAGCCACACAGAAACAGCCACAGGGGGACAGCCATGGAAGGGGGACAGCCCCAAGGGGACAGCCCCTTGTAGACAACTCCATGGAGAGAGCCCCATGGGGACAGCCCCACGGAGACAGACGCACGGGGACAGCCGCACAGGGACAGCCCCACAGGGACAGCCCCACAGGGACAGCCCCACAGGAACAGCCACACAGGGGCAGCCCCATGGAGACAGCCCCTTGTAGACAGCCCCACGGGGACAGCCAGGGAATGGGGACAGCCAGGGAATGGGGACAGCCCCAAGGGGACAGCCCCACAGGGAGAGCCCCATGGAGACAGCCCCAAGGGGACAGCCCCACAGGGGCAGCCCCACGGGGACAGGCGTGGATCGGGGACTGCAGCGGCAAGGGGGCCAGCACACAGCAGGAAACCCCCCAACACGAGCGGACAGCAGGGTTCCGTGCAGGAGCCCCTGGCCGTCTAAGTCACATTTCAATGTAACGGAGCGAAGCGCTCAGCTCACAGGGCCCACGGCACCCACGTGGCTCAGACAGCCGCCAGCGAAGACCGGGGCCACGCCAGCGCCACCCGACCACAGGCGCTCCGCAATGCCGGGGACAAAGAGGGGCGCGGGGCGGGGCGCGCGCCGGGCAAGCACGGCCCAGATGGGCGCCCCTGGAAGTGCCCATGGCCGCAGCCTGGAGACGCGGGAATGCCGGGGCGGGGGGGGGGCCTCACAGAGGACCCAGCACGCTGCTTTCCCGGAGCCCCGACGGCAGGCAGCCCCTGCCAGCTCTCAGTCCCCAGTGAGTACGGGGGCGCTCTGTGGGGGCCCAGGTGTGGCCTGACGAGGAATGGTAGCGCAGCTCAGCCACAGGCTGACCCAGGGTTCCCCCAGCCCTGCCGCCACGAGCTGACCCGCCCACATGGAGACCGGTGCCCAAGGCCACCTGCCCACCCCGGACCCAGATCCTCTGTGTGCCCGGGCCCTGGCTGCTGATGGCCCTGCTGCCTCCCGCCCACCGCTCGCCGCAGACTCACGGGCTACAGCCCACAGTTCTCAGCCAGGCTCCAGCTCCCAGGACACCTGCCCGCCCCAGCACCCTCTGGAGGAGGTCTCAAAACCAGGGAGCAGCACGGAGGGTGCCGCCCCATCCCCGCCCCCAGCCAGCACGGGAGGGGACAGGGTGTCACGGAACCAGGTTCCCAAAGCCTCTGGAACCGACTCCCTCTCCACCCCCAGCTCTGGACTTTACACCGCAGGGCGAGACAGGCCCACCAGGTGAAGGCGGGGCTGGGAGGCGTGGCCAGAGCAGGGGCGTGGCTTACACACCGGCCTTTGCCAGCCTTTGCGCCAGTGGGATCCACACAACCCCCCTTCCTCACAGCACACAGGAGGCCACGCCTCCCGTGGACATCACGAGAGGGCAGAGTTGGCTCCCCAGGCATCAGCAGCAACTGTCCAGGAAGAGCCCCGGCAGCCACCGAGCCAAACCCTCGACACCGACGGACTTGGGCCCTGCTCTGCCTGTACGTGGCAAACGGCTGAGCCACAGCGACTGAGCCCAGCACGGCTCTGAGAGCTGCCACCCAGGCCACCATGGCCTGACCCCAGGCCGTGTTGTCACCCTGGACAGCGCACGCTACTCCCTGCAACGCCTGCACCTGACACCTGTCACTCATCTCCCAGACAGCTCAGCTGACTCCTGAGAGCCACGCCTCCCCGTGGTGGGGAGGGCCACGCCCCAAATGCCAAGGCAGAGGCGGGCCTGGCTCCAGAAGGCCGAGAAAGACCTGAAGAAACAGCTGTTTACGGACACGCGCCACGGGGCCGAGGCTGTCACGGCCACAGTCCCCGCAGCACTCCCAGACCCGGGATGAGGCCACCAGGGTGGGCCCTGGCCCCATCAGACTGTGTCCTTGTAAGAGCAGCCGCCATTGGACTAGGTCCTCGTGAGAGCAGCCACCATCGGACTAGGTCCTCGTGAGAGCAGCCACCATCAGACTGTGTCCTCATGAGAGCAGCCGGGACACACGTGCAGAGGGCCGACCGCGGGAGCCCGCAGCGGGGAGATGCCGTGTGCAAGCCTGGAGCGAGGCCTTGGGAGCAGCCCCCAGGACCAGGTGATGCAACTGTTGCCTCTCTGCCCCTAGCAGGGCTCCATCCTCTCCGCATAGGGGTGGGGAGGCAGCCCCTGAGCTGCCCCCACTGCCTGGGAGTCGCCTCTCTGCCCGCCTGCCAGAAACCCTCGAGGTTCAACGCGGGCAGCCAGGGCCCTCGGGCCGAGCTGAGCTGGAGGACAAGGCCCACGCGGCGACCGTGCCGACCAGCGTCACGGGCACAAGACGAAGGCCTTGGAGAGGCCGGGATCCGGATGTCCCAGGAGGAACAGGCGGCAGGAGGAGATTCAACAAGGGAACAGAGGAACCACCCACAGGCCCTGCGTCCGAGAGAGCAGACCGGCACCCCCAGGCCCAGAGGCCCTGCGCAGGCGAGCCCCAGGCGACCCAGGACTGCTGACCTGGGAGGCCGGGCAGGGGCGCAGGCGGCCCCCTTACCTCTTTAACCACGCTCCTGTCAACCTCGTCGAAGACTTTCTGAAACTCCTCGGCCGACAGCAGGGCACCCTCGTAGGCGCACACCCTCTGCAGAGGAAAGAGGCGCACGTGAGGGCCCCGGAACAGCCGAGCCCGCCCTCCCCACCCCTCCCCACCCGTCCCGGGAGCGCGCGGGCCAGGGCGGCGCCTACCTCCTCGATGGCCTGTCTGTGCGAGGCGTCCAGCTGGGCCTTGCGAAGCGCCTGCAGGAAGTCCTGGGGCTTCACCCCCCGTCTGCGGGGAGAACCGTGGCCCAGTGAGCAGTGGCCAGCCCCTGGGCGCCTGCCGGTCCCCGGCCCTGCTTCCAGCCCGGTCATCTCGTCCAAGGCCCCGGGAGACCCCACTGCCCCCCGTGAACAGGGGCGACAGCCTCCACGGCTGGCATCCCACCTGCTATGCAAACCGGCCTCGGAGTGGCCACCTGCCCTGGCACGGGCCACACTCGAGGACCCGGCCAGCGTGGCAGCAGCCCCCTCCCCAGGGAGAAGCGGGCCCAGCACGCACGCCTGAACAGAGGTCTCCCCGGCTCCCGGCATGGAGGCCAGCACCTCGAAGGCGGCCCGCGTCCCCAGCCGTCTTCGGAACAGCGAGGTCTGGAGGGACTTCTGCAAGGAACACACAGGCGGTGGCTCGGCCGGCCGCTCCCGCCCTCCACCACTGCAAAGAGGCAGGCGTCAGGGAAACAGGAGGCCGGGTCCCTGCTGGGCTGAGCCACGGCGGCCAGCTGTGTGGGTTAGAGGCAGGCGCGGCCTCCCTGCGCTGGGGGTCCCTGGCCCCCCACACCAGGCTCTGGGGATGGCTGCCCTCGAGGGTGGAGGAGGGGAGGGAAGCTCCAGGTGGCCATGTCCACCTCACTGACACACAGCCACGCACAGGTGCCCCCGGAGGTGACCCCACCCCTCAGCTCAGGTCAGGCCCCAGGGAGCTCTGGGGGACAGCTCCGGGCACAGCCAGGAGGGGCGGCCGCGGCCTTACCATGAGGTAGCCCCGGAACTGATTGTACACGATGGCCGTCAGCAGGTTCATGAGAAACAAGCTTCCTGGGGGGGGGGGGGGCACCTCGGTCACAGGGACACCACAGGTGGACAGAGGGCGGAGCCCCGACTCCAAACCATCCCAGGGCCCCCAGCGCTGGGGCAGCAGGAGGGCACAGGGCCTGGGGACACCCTCAACCTCCCCGTCACCTCCCCGTCAGCGGGACGATGCGGGGACATCAGTGGCTGCAGACTACAAACTGTGGGTGAAGTTCTGGGTGGGGGTCGCACTGGAGCAAGGAACAGGGTGGGGGAGGGGGCGTACTGGGGCCCTCGGGGGGGGGGGGGCAGCACGAGCACCGCACTCACCGATGAGGGTGAACAGGATGAAGAAGAGGGCGTAGGCCCGGTTCCTGGAATACGCGGGGATCATCACTGGGAGAGGGAATCCGAGAACCTGAGAATGGGCCCCCAGCCTCGGCCCCGCGTCCCAGGGCCACCTCACGCCGCCCACACTCCCCAGCCCCGCGTCCCAGGGCCACCTCACGCCGCCCACACTCCCCAGCGTCCTCTGGCGGAGGGGGGCTCCCAGCTGCCCTCCTGGGGAGGTGTCTGTGGCCACAGCTGCTCTGAGCCCAAGACAGAAAGCCCCGGCACTGCGGCCTCCCATGCCGGCCTCGCCCTGGCTCACAGCGCCCGCACAGGGGCAACATGTCGCTCACCCACGGCCTCCCAGGCCCTCAGAGGAAGGAGGTGCAGGGACCCGGGTGAGAGGGGGAGGGAGAGGCGGAGGAGCAGTAGAGGAAGGGGGAAGTGGGGCAGAGAGGGGAGAGAGAGGAACAGAACGGGACGAGGGCCAGCACCCCCGGCTCCGCCTCCCCACTGCTGAGGCCCCGCCCTCGCTGCCCACGCACCGTCGGGGTTGTTGGCTGTGGTCAGCAGCACCAGGAGGGAAGTCAGAGCCTCTGGGAGGTTCCGGAAGTAGGTCAGCCGTTCTCTGGCCTGCCCTTCGTCCTGCTCAGGGCAGAGGGGGCAGCTCCAGGCCCACAGCCCCCAGCCTGCAGCTCCCCAGGATTGCCCAGCAGGGCTCTGGCCTAAGGCCCCCGCATGGCCACCACCCTGCGAGCCACAGAGAAAGCCCAGCCTAACAGTGTGTCCTGGCATGGCCACCAACAGGCCCCCCGCGGGGCTCCCACCAGTGGGCACGGCCCCAGCTTGCTGCCAGATAAGGGAGGGGCTGAGAGTCGGGCAGGACCCCAAGGCCCTCAGAGGTGGTCCCCTCCCGGCTGGGGTCCCTCACAGCAGTCAGGGAGCCCACCCGTGCCCGGGCTCCCCCTCCCTCCCAGGCAGAGTGAAGGCCGCGGGCTGCGGTCTCCCGGGCACCCTCCACCAACCCTGCAGCCCCAGCCAGGCACGGCAAGGCGTGGCACTCGGACATCACAGCCCTGGCACTAGGGAGCTGCCACCAAGCCGGGTGCCAGCCCAAAGCAGCCCCTGCAGGGAGCCACCTCTGTGGCCTCACCCCTGCACAGCCGCAGCTGCACTACTCATGGCCATCGTCTACTCCCCCAGTTCATCTGCTCGATGCCACGGGACCCGGCTGCCGAGTGTGGGGCCCCAAGCAGACACGCTCCCCACCAGGGGTCACTAAGGAAGTTACAGGGCCAGGGACGGCCAGGCAGAGCCACGCGTGGGGCAGGCTGCGGCTGGATTAGTCCTCGAGCAGGGGGCTGGGAGAGGGTGGACGGACGCCAAGCGCCTGCAGAGCGGCTCTGGGGGACCCGGAGGGTGGGCTTTCCCCATAGATACAGCCGGGGTGGCAGGACCACGAGGCTGAGCTGGCCCCAGCCATCCCACCGCCCCCCGAGCCATGTCAGGGCCAGCCTCGTGCCCACCGAGGACGGTCCCAGCAGCTGTGTCAGTCCACAAACAAGGTCACTGAGGGCCACAGAGGGCAGGCGCCCACCCAGCCCTCTCCCAACCCACCCTGGGGCCTCCAAAGGGCTTCTCGCTGCTCCGCTGAAAGCCAGCTATTCCCCCAGTGCCAGCAGGCAGGCCTGACCTCCTGGGAGGGGAGGCAGAGGGCCCTGGGCTCAGGGGACCAGGCCCCACAAGCAAGCCACGCGAGAGACCGTCTGCTAGAGGGGCTGACGCCACTGCTGCTGCTGGGGCCGCACCCCAGACGGCAGCCCTGGGTCTCGGGCGCCTCCCAGAGAACAGGACGGCAGGGGCTGGGCAGCACGCAGCAAACATGATGAAGCGAGGCTGGGCACGGGAGCCAGGCCACGCAAGGCAAGGCCACGCAGGCACACGCCAGCTCCCATGCAGGCACACGCCCTCCCTGCCTCGCTGGAGGCAGCGCCTGGCCGAGACGGAGGAACCCAGGCCAGGCCAGCCATTGACGGGCAGCCGTCTTCCCAAGCGTGGACACGGTGGCCGCCCGGCCACTTCCCCCCCAGGAGGACACCTGGGCCTGGAGAGGGAGCCACTCCTTCCGGGCACCTCAGGGCACTCAGCACTTGCCGGGCAAACGCCCACACCCTCGTCTCGGGGCTGCGGCTGCTGCCACCCCCAGCCCACACGCCAGTGCTGCACCCACGCTGGACGCCGGGAGCGGCCGTGACCGCAGCTCTCACTGGTCAATCGCACAGGGGCCTTGGGGTCCCACCAGCTGGCCCAGGCCGCAGCTCCACAGCCGCCCACACACGTGGGAACAGACACACGCACAGAATCACAAGCAGGACACACACACACACGTGGGAACAGACACACGCACAGACACACACACACACGTGGAAACACACGCACAGACACACAAGCAGGACACACACACACACACGTGGGAACAGACACATGCACAGTAACACACACACACGTGGAAACAGACACACGCACAGACACACACACATGTGGAAACAGAGACAGCACACACAGCACACACACACGTGGAAACACACACACATGTGGAAACAGACACACAGAAACACAAGCAGGACACACACATGGAAACAGACACACGCACAGACACACACACACACACGTGGAAACAGACACACGCACAGACACACAAGCAGGACACATACACACACACACGTGGGAACAGACACACGCACAGAAACATAAGCAGGACACACACACACACACGTGGGAACAGACACATGCACAGAAACACACACACACGTGGAAACAGACACACGCACAGACACACAAGCAGGACACACACACACACGTGGGAACAGACACATGCACAGTAACACACACACACGTGGAAACAGACACATGCACAGACACACACACATGTGGAAACAGAGACAGCACACACAGATAGCACACACACGTGGAAACACACACACATGTGGAAACAGACACACAGAAACACAAGCAGGACACACACACGTGGAAACAGAGACAGCACACACACACACAGTACACAGACACACACACACACGTGGAAACACACAGAGACACACACATGGAAACAGAGACAGCACACACACACAGACAGCACACACACACAGACAGCACACACACAGTACACAGACACACACACTCGTGGAAACAGAGACAGCACACACAGACAGCACACACACACGTGGAAACAGGACACACACACAGACAGCACACACACACAAGTGGAAACACACACACAGAGACACACATGGAAACAGAGACAGCACACACACACAGACAGCACACATACACACACGTGGAAACAGAGACAGCACACACACAGACAGCACACACACACTCGTGGAAACAGAGACAGCACACAGACACACACAGACACATACAGACACACACATGGAAACAAAGACAGCACACACACACACACACCGGGGTCTCAGGCTGACTCCTCCCACCGGGGTTGGAAGGCACAGCCTCAGCCACCCCTCCTGCGCACAAGCTCACCCCCAAAGGCAGCCACGAGCGCCGAGCCATCCCCAGCCAAGCACCGGCCATGACCCGGGGGAGCAGAGCGGCAGGACGGCCTAGCCTGAGGATGACGGCGACCTGGCCAGGAGCTGGGGACAGGTGCACGGCATCGCAGGCGGCAGCAGGGCTGAGGGAGCGGCAGATGGGGCCGTGGTGGCAGAGGCCGGGCCAGCACGAGGGGCCTCAGGACAGGAGGGGCCCGGAGAAAGCCACGTGTCAGGAGCAGGGCTGGGGGCGCGGGGGAGCCCCCTCCGCACAAGCCCGGGACGGGTCGGGGGGCAACAGGCCCCGCGAGCTTGGGGACGAGGCAGGAAGCAGGCTATGTAGCCCAAGGCCCAGGAGACGGGGGACAGACGGGCGGGGGCAGCTGCTGCGCGCCTGGGGCGGGGGCCGAGCTGAGCCAAGGGCAGCCCCCTTACCGTCTCGCCAGCAAACAGCAACATGCCGAACACGGTGAAGAGGCACAGGTGGATGGCCAGCAGCAGCCCGACGCTGCGTTAAAGCAGGCGCTTAGCACCGGGGGCGCAGCGTCCCCAGGCCCAGGGACGCCGACCTGCCCGCCGGGCTGGGGTACAGGGGCCCCCAAGGGCCCGGGCACCGCCCACCCCTTCCGCCCCCTGCCAGGAGCTCCACCTTGGGGCCTGCAGGACAGGCCCTCACTTGGGCAGGAAAAGCTACCTACCACAGAGGCACGGGGGGCACGCACCCGCCTGGGTGCTGCCAGGGAGGGGCCTCGGGGCACAGGGAGAGGCAGCTGGGCAGAGGGGGTTCCTGCAGAGCCCTGTGGCCACCAGGGCTTCCCTGCCTTTACCAGGCCCAAGCTGGTGGCACAAAAGCGTGGAGCCAGGTGGGGGGGAGGGGTGAGCGGCCACAGCAGCACAGAGGTGGACAAGCAAAGACTCCAAGCCAGCACCAGCCATGCCCCAAGCAGGGAGGTCCCAGAGCTGGGAGTGTCGAGCGGGCCCCACGGACCTCACTCTGGGCGCAGGGGGCCTCACCTGGCCATATCCGGCAGCGACCACCGGAGGCACTTCAGGGTCTTCTTCATCATGGACGAGTTCTGCAGCAGGAAGAAGGGGCGCAGGAGCCGGCGGATCCGCAGGGGCTGGGGGGACCAAGCACCAAGGCCTGGCTGAGCCACGCAGGGGCTGGGCAGACCGGGCACCAAGGCCTGGCTGAGCCACGCAGGGGCAGCCCAGTCCCACACAGCCCCTGGGGTCAGCTGACTGCCTGGGCCCTCCCCATGCCAGACACTGATCTGTCGCTGGACCTGCTCACCCCACCCACCACACCTCCCCCAGCCCCACCCTCCAAGGCCTTGGGGCGTGGCCTAGAGAGGCGGCATGGCCCCCACTCCACAGTGGCCTGCAGGAGGGTCCTAGGGAGGCAGTGGGCTGGGGCTAGGACTCCCCAGCCAGCAGTTCCTGGGGCCTCCGCATTCCTGCTCCCACCCCTACCACACTGGGTCTCCCTGCTCTGCAAGAAGGGTGTCCCCCCAGGGCCTCCACGGTCCCACCGGGTTGGGCACCAGGTATTCACGGCAGGAGCTGGCCCTGCGGCCAAGACCAGGCTGGGGCCTCTCCACCCAGTGCACAGCGAGGTCTGCGTCTCCTGGAGCCCCGCCCCCGCCCCCGGCCAGCAGCGAAAGCATTGGGAAACTCCAGCGGTCAAACACAGCAGGCCCCGAGGTCCAGGCCGCACAGCAGGCGGCGAACCCAGACCCCCGGGCGGTGGCTGCGGTCGGCCGGGCCGGACCCGTCGGCACCCACACCTAGGTCCTCGCCCGCTCGGCCGACACACGTGTTTGTTGGCGGATCCTCTCCCGTGTTTCCCAGGAGGACCCGCGGGCTGCAGAACGGTGGCCCCCGAGACGGCCCCACGGCCGCCCTTCAGACGTGGCCCTGCCTCTCTGGGAACAAATCCTTCCTTTTGGTGGAGGAGGGCGTGTCTGATCAGGGGGCGGGAGCTGCACGCTGTTACCAGGGGAAGCCGCGGATGGATGCCGGGGCACTGGGCGTGGGCTACTCCATCCACCCCCGCTGCTCCCCAGCAGGCCAGCCAGCAGGACAGGGCCCTGGAG
This sequence comes from Lepus europaeus, assembly GCF_033115175.1. Taxonomy (NCBI): domain Eukaryota; kingdom Metazoa; phylum Chordata; class Mammalia; order Lagomorpha; family Leporidae; genus Lepus; species Lepus europaeus. The sequence goes on from NC_084833.1 coordinate 3,540,376, forward strand.
GGCTGTGGGCAGGAGGTGGGCGATGGGCCGCGCTGCCTGCCCTGCATCGGCTGTGCCCAGGCAGCGCTGGGGCTTCTGGCATGAGTTGGGGGCTCCCTGCTCTGTGGGCCCTGACCCAGCTCTCTCGACTCTCACTACTGAACAACCCCAAACCAGCCTGGCCGGCACTGCCCACCCAGAGAGCAGGGGTGCTTCTGGGTGCGGGGGAGACAAAGACACCGCAGAGAGGGTGCGGGCAGGCAGCCGGCCGGGCCTACGGAGCCCTGACCCGGGACTGCCGGCAGCGACAGGCCCTGAGGTGGCTCTGGCGGGAGGGACTGGGCTGCTGGGTGGTCACACGTCCTCCACCCACCAGAGAAGGACCCAAGGGAGACCTTGGAACCCTGCCAGGCCTCCACTTCCCCATCTGTGGGGCAGGGACAAGGCTCCGGGCAGCAGGAATGGGGCAGCCCGGTCGTGGGGCCTCGGGAACTCGCCCCCCCCCGCCCCCCTAGGCAGCCGCCAGGTCACCCACCTCCTGACACACGAGGCTCAGGGACACCGCCCAGTCCACCAGAGACACAAGCAGCACCACGAGGTAGGCCAGCAGCCAGAGGCTGTTCCGGAACTCGGCCCACCCGACCAGGTAACCCTGCAAGAGAGAAACGGTGAGCCGGGAGCCACACAGAAAGAGCTGAGGGCCTCGGTGCCGGGGAGCAGGGAGCCCAGCGGCTGGGGCAGAAACAGCTCCGTCCAGCGAGCTCGCCCCAGCCACGTGGAGGCGGCCACAGAGGTCAGGCTGCAGGACAAACACCGCTCTCCACTTCCTGCGACTCCAGGTGCACGGGGCTGTTCTGGTCAAAACCCGCCAGCCCGCTGACCGCACCACGGGCTCCACAGCAAGAGAAAAGGAACAGCCTAGCGCCACAGCCCACTCAGCCCTCCCTCGCCCGGCAAGGAACCCCTTCCCACCGGGCCACGGGCAGGCGCTGGACAAGCCACCAGGGGACAGGGGCCGCGGCACGGCATGGCCGAGCCTGCACAAGGTGCAGCCAGGGAGCCTCCTAACGCAGCGTGCAAGGACGTGGGGGCTGCGGCACGGGGGGAGCCGGAACTGCTACTGGACAGAAGCCAGGGACACGGGGCCCAGGGGGGGTCCCGCCCTTCGGGCTCCGTCCACAGAGAAAACGCGGTCAGCCCTGTGGCCGCCTCTTTCGGTGCCCACCCCCTCCCCTCCTCTCTTCCACGGGGCATGCGGGTGAGGACAGACCCAGGGCCACGCCCCCGGGGCCGCACAGCCTGCCCCTGTCCCAGGAGCCTGGGCCTCGCTCAGCAGCGCCCTAAGGCACCGGGCTCCCCAGGAGGGCCGCGGTGGGGGCCGTCAGCATCTGCTCACCTTCACACAGACGTCAGCCACAAAGACGAGCAGGCAGAGAGCCTCGAGGCTCTCGGTCAGGCCGCAGGGCGGCTCCCAGGGCGGGAGGCGGAAGCGCACGTCGGCCGTCCTGGTGAGGGAGGAAGGGGTCTCCACAAAGGCCAGAGCCAGGATCAGGAAGATGGTGAAGCCCAGAGCCCTGGGGAGGGGCAAAGCCTGGTTAGGATTCGAGAAGCAGCCGCCCTCCGGGGCCAAGAGGCCGACGGGCAGCAGGACGCCGGGGGCCGAGGGCCGTGGCCACTCACGCCTGGCCAGGCCGCAGTGACCTGGCCAAGACCGCTGCCCTGGTTCCCCCCAACGCCCTCCTGCCAGGCCGAGCTTCTCTCTGGGAGCGGCCCCTGCAGCGAGCCCAGGCCCCCACGTTCTCACCGTTGGCACGTGTTCGAGTAATACCGTCGGTAAAGCCACATTGAGCTGGCATCCATGCGGTGATTGATGGAGCGGTACTAGAAGCAAAAGGCCCCGCGGAGCAGGGTGAGCAGGGTACCCTGGGTGCCGCACGCCTGTGCGCCCTGACCCATGCCCCAGAGCACTCACAGCCACACACCATGCACCCATCTCACCCCGAGACAGGCCCAAGTGGGAGGACAGGCCATGGGCGGCAGGGTGCGCGTCAGCATGGGGACAAGGAGCCCCCAAAAGGCTCAGACCTTCCCCGGCTGCCAGGTGTGCCCAGCAGAACAAGGGCTCCTTGAGGGCCAGACAGCAGGGCTGGCAGGTGCACGGGGCAGGCAGGTGTGTGAGGCAGACACCAGGTACACGGAGCAGGCACCCAGGGCTGGCAGGTGCACGGGGCAGGCAGGTGTGTGAGGCAGACACCAGGTACATGGAGCAGGCACCCAGGGCTGGCAGGTGCACGGGGCAGGCGCCCAGGGCTGGCAGGTGTGTGAGGCAGACACCAGGTACATGGAGCAGGCACCCAGGGCTGGCAGGTGCACGGGGCAGGTGCCCAGGGCTGGCAGGTGTGTGAGGCAGACACCAGGTACACGGAGCAGGCACCCAGGGCTGGCAGGTGCACGGGGCAGGCGCCCAGGGCTGGCAGGTGCACAGGGCAGACACCCAGGGCTGGCAGGTGTGTGAGGCTGACACCCAGGGCTGGCAGGTGTGTGAGGCTGACACCCAGGGCTGGCAGGTGCACGGGGCAGGCAGGTGTGTGAGGCAGACACCAGGTACATGGAGCAGGCACCCAGGGCTGGCAGGTGCACGGGGCAGGCAGGTGTGTGAGGCAGACACCAGGTACACGGAGCAGGCACCCAGGGCTGGCAGGTGCACGGGGCAGGCGCCCAGGGCTGGCAGGTGTGTGAGGCAGACACCAGGTACATGGAGCAGGCACCCAGGGCTGGCAGGTGCACGGGGCAGGTGCCCAGGGCTGGCAGGTGTGTGAGGCTGACACCCAGGGCTTGCAGGTGCACAGGGCAGGCACCTAGAGCTACCAGATGTGTGAGGCTGACACCAGGTACACGGAGCAGACACTCCAGGTAGAGGTGTACCCTCTACCTGCCTGTGAGGCTCCCTCTCCAACTGAGTGCAAGGCCCATGCCAGCCACAGGGTGCCCTCCTCCCCACCACCCAGCGCCCAGAACAGCTGGCCCACACCAGGCCCTGGTGACACAAAGGGTCCTGGGCTGGGAGATGGCCTGGTTCAGCCGCCCCGGGCACAGCACTGCTCACACACAGCACAGCGGCGGCGGCCTCCGAGGACAGCAAGGAGTGAAGGGGCAAGGGAAGCTCTCGGCCCCAGGGCAGCCAAACCCCGCCCCCGCAGAGCCGCAGACAGGCCAGGCCCAGCCATCACCCACCTGGATGGCGTCTTCGATGAAGACCACAGCCTGGTCAATGCGGAGGTCCCGCCTGGCTGAGGCACCTGCAAACGGGACACACGGGTGACCAGGGGGCCACCTGGCCGCATCCTACAGGGCCACCTCCCCAGGGAAAGGCACTCTTCCCGAGACCCTGACGGCAGGGAGAAGCCTCCGGCCAGCAGCCTGGCAGCCCAGCACCGGCCCAGGGCAGGACCCGACCGGTTAAGGAGCCGCTGCATTCCGCGCCCAGGGCACCAAGCCCAGAGCACCACAGCACCCAGGCAGAGCACGGTCAGATCCCCCTCCTGCTGGCGCACTCCGTGGTGCCTCCTCCCGCGTCAAACCGTGGTATTGAGAAAGGCGCCGCAGGGTGCCAGCCAGGCCCGGAGCAGGTGTGTGCTCAGGAAAGCGGCTGCCATCACGGCCCTGCTGCCGGCCTGGCCCCACCACAGGCCTCCCGGGCAAGGGCAGCCATCGCCCCCCAACCTGGCGATCTGGTTCTCACGGCACAGCGGGCAGGGAGCCGGCTAGGGTGGAGGTTGGGTCCTGGCTGGGAGGGAGGGGCCTGCAGGGGAAGCTAAGTCAGCATGCAGCTGACCCCCCCCTCCCCCTGCAGCAGGTGCAGGAGCCACCCCAGGGGCACGGCTGCAGGACCAGCCGCCCAGTAGGCCAGGCCCAGGGCAACCAGGAACTGGGAGGCCCAAGCCCCTGCGGCTGGGTGAGCGCAAGTGGCCAAACCCAGACTTGTACAAACCAGCAACCAGACAGCCAGGCCACGAGGACCAGGGGCGCACGGCACCCAGCCTGTGAGCTCAGCCCGGGTCAGAAGACAGGGCACATGCCGGCGCCGTGGCTTAACAGGCTAACCCTCCGCCTAGCGGCACCGGCACACCGGGTTCTAGTCCCAGTCAAGGCGCCAGATTCTGTCCTGGTTGCCCCTCTTCCAGTCCAGCTCTCTGCTATGGCCCGGGAGTACAGTGGAGGATGGCCCAAGTGCTTGGGCCCTGCACCCGCATGGGAGACCAGGAGAAGCACCTGGCTCCTGCCTTCAGATCAGCGCGGTGCACCAGCCGCAGCGTACCAGCCGCGGCAGCCATTGGAGGGTGAACCAACGGCAAAGGAAGACCTTTCTCTCTGTCTCTCTCTCACTGTCCACTCTGCCTGTCAAAAATTTTAAAAATAAATAAAAAAATTTAAAAATTAAAAAAAAGAAGACAGGGCACAGGCCAGGTAGATCACAGACCAGAGCCGGGTGCAGGCAGCGGGCAGTGGGCCCGTCCCCTCATCGGTTCACAGTTCTGCTGTCCCAGGGCACAGCTCCAAAGCAGAACTGACAGCCCGAGAGGCAGGGAGGGGCGGCCTGGGCCCCTGTGCAGAGCTCAGGCCGCTGCCCACCAGGGTGCCCACCGATCAGAGACACGAGGGCCCATCCTGGCACTGCTGCAGCCTTGAAAGATGACCCGGAGCGAGTGTCCTCCTGGTCGGGGCCTCAGTTTCCCCACAGGTACCACCACAGGCTCACCCAGAGGGCCCTAACCCTTGCCCAGGGAGTCTCTGACGGCGGTAGCTGTTTCTTGCACACACACAGCACCAAAGCAGATTCATCTGGCGAATGTGTGCAAAGCCCCAAGGGGTCCGGGGAGAGAGGGCAGGGGCTCTGCAGCCCCCACGTGACCAACTTCCCCAGGAAGACCCGAATCTCAACCTGGAGAGACCACACGATACAGCCGTGCAGCCCACAGACGAGGGGTCGAGGCCCCGGTGCCAGCTCCAGCCCTGGGACGTGGGAGGGGCTGCATCCCCCCAGACAAGCAGAACTGACCCCACGGGCCCAGGGGGTCCGCCACGGAGGCATCCGGGGCTCGGCTGGTTGGCTGCAGGCTTGTGGATTTACAGCTCAGGCCGGCAAACCTCAGGAAGGCCATCCCAGGGCGTGGCGGCCCCAGGGACCTTGTCACATCCCTCAAAGTGCACCACAGCTTCCCACAGGTCCCACAGGTCCCCTGGGGTAGACCTGCTCCACCCCAGCCCGGCACCCTGGGGACCCCTGGCCACACCTCCCGTCTCCTGCTGCTTCTCACCCTGCCCCAGCCACGGCCACGCCCTCACTCTGACTCAGGCATGCTCTCCAAAGCCTCCAAGCCTTCGCCCAGGCTGCCCCCGGACAGCAGTGGCCTGGGCTGCCGGGCACACGGGTCAGGACGTCACCACACAGCACCCACTCATCAGCCCTGCCCCCCCCCCCCCCCCCCCGTGTGTTAGGATCCACCCTGTGAGCCTGGGCAAGCCTCAGTGCCTCCCGGTCCCCGCCCACCGGGACGCAGGCTGCCGGGATGGGTGGCTGGGGCGGGCGAGTGCCTCACCCACAGCCACCCAGCGGGTGACTTTCTCACCCAGGAACAAGAGATATCGGCTGTCCTCGGGCGGGGCTGAGTTGGAACTGGGGCGCAGGGTCCGCTGGGGGTCCCTGCGGCAGCCCCGCCCCCACGGCCGAGTCCAGCTGCAGGACATGTGAACCAGAGCCACAGGGGCCACCGCAGTACCCGGCAAGGCCGCCAGATCCGAGACCGAACGAGCCACCCTCAGCGTCGCCGGCCCCTGCTCAGCAAACCTCACCACCGCCCGGCTGCGATCTGGACCTGGAGCTCCGGCCTGGTTCTCACGCCCTGCCACGGGCCGCGGTGGAGGGACAAGCAGCCCCCTCGCCAGCCACGCTGCCTAGCTCTGGCCCCTGCCTCAACCGGCAGGTGTGGGGACAGCAGGCCACATCCCATGTGGGCGCCAGCTCGAGTCCCGGCTGCTCCACTTCCCATCCAGCTCTCTGCTATGGCCTGGGGAAGCAGTGGAAGATGGCCCAAGTCCTTGGGCCCCTGCACCCACGTGGAAGACCTGGAAGAAGCTCCTGGCTCCCAGCTTCAGATCGGCACAGCTCCGGCCGCTGCAGCCATTTGGGGAGTGAACCCGCGGATGGAAGACCTCTCTCTCTCTCTCTCTCTGCCTCTGCCTCTCAAATAAATAAATATTTCAAACAACAACAAACAACAGAGCAGGTGTCAGCACCCAGGTGTCTACTCAGCCAGGGCCAGGACACACAGCAATCACGACCCTCAGACTCCGGACGGCCATCAGCCCCGACGCCGCCCCCTGGAGTCTGGACACCAGACACCCCTCTGGGCACCCTACTAGTGCGCCCCTCACTGACCCTCCCCGGAAAGTTAAGCAACGTGCCAAGGTCACACAGCGGGGAAGAGGCAGCCCCGGAGAGGCCCCCAGGCCCCCAAACACACCCCTGTGTCCCCGGGCCCCCTCCTAGCTCCCTCACCCAGAGAGCTGCAGGGCCTGGGCCAGGCTAGAATGACCCGGGCTCCCAGGAAGCAGCTGGGTGCCTTCTCCGGTGGCGGCCTCGTCTCCGGGGAGCCACCCCCTGCGCCCCTCCAGCCCACAGGCCGGTGCTAGAGGCCAGCGGGGGCGGGGAGCGCTGGTCCCAGCCCGGCCCCAGGGGACAGAGGAAGTCCTGCGGCCACTGAGGGCAGTGGTCAGCAGGGCACACACGCCCCCGCTTCCTCATCGGCGACCCAGCACCGAATTCCCCTGGTGCCGGCCACTCCGCCCGCCGTCCCCGGGGTCACCGCCGAGGTCAGCAGGAAGGGCCGGCGGGAGCCGGACAGGCGCGCCCCGGGCTGACAGCTGCGGAGTCCAGGCGAGGAAGCGGCCCCAGGCCGCGCGGCAAGGGCCGGGCTGGGCCCCCCTCGGGCCCCAGCGCTGGGCAGCGGCCCGGGACCCGCGGACCCCACGCGCGACCCCTGCCCCCGCCCGGGCCCCTTCTCCAGGCTCTGTCGGCTCCCAGCGCTGACGTGGACCTGCGGCACCTGGGCCGCCCCGCGGGGCACTCACGGTCGCCGCCGCCGCCGCGGGCCCGACCCAGAAGGGGCTCCGACTCCGCCTGGGGCTCCGCCATCCCGGTCCGGCTCCGGAGGACCTCCGCGCGCCCGCGCGCCCCGCCACTGCGCATGCGCGGGGCCCGGGAGGCGGTGCGCCCGCGCCGAGTCGCCGGGGATGCCCTTCCCCGCAGCCAATGAGAACGGAGAGCTCTGCGCGGGGCGGGGCCTCCTGGATCCCGCCCCCCGGGGGGTGGAGCCCGGTTTCTGGCCGCTCCGGCGCCCCGAGCAGGTTCCTGGCTTGGCACTGGGAGCTCACATGTGGCTGCTTAGGGACGCAGGCCCTCGGGGTTCCCCCAGGAACGCAACCCCTGGAGCCTCCGAGACCTTCTGTTACTCTGGGGGCGGGGCCCGGGCGCACAGGGCGGGGCCCAAATGGAGCTTGAGCCTACCCCTCTGATAAGGAAGGCAGAGAACCGCCTATAACCAAGGTGAAAGTCTGCAACGCCCAGGACATCGGGCGGGCTCCCAGCGTGAACAGGTCGGGGTCTTCCAACAGCCCCCAGAAAACAGCCCGGAACGCTGACATGGTGCCAGACGGGCTGACAGCTCAAGGTAGGGCACGCTGTGAAGACGTGCACGCTCTGTACACTGTCTACACCGGGATCAAAGGGATTCGTGTCTTTATTTGAAAGGCAGAGTTACAGAGAGAGAGAGGTCTTCCATCCACTAGTTCACTCCAAACGGCCACAATGGCTGGGGCTGGGCCAGCAGAAGCCAGGAGCCAGGAGCTTCTTCCGGGTCTCCCACGCGGGTGCAGGGGCCCAAGCACTTGGTCCATCTTCCGCTGCTTTCCCAGGCCACAGCAGAGAGCTGGATCGGAAGAGGAGCAGCCGGGACTAGAAAGGGAAGCCGGCATCGCAGGCGGAGGCTTTACCCGCTGCGCCACAGCACTGGCCCCAAACCTCGTTTTTAATTAGAGGTTTGCAGAGCTGTTTGAAGCCCCCGCGTGCCTACAGTGCCTGCATCTGTGTTCCCCTGCTGCAGGTCAGGATGACCGAAACTCCCACGCACTCCCTGCCTCGCCCCTGGAGGTCAGAAGTCCAGCGGCTCCCCTGGGCTGCAGTCCAGGGGCCTAAGTCTAAAGTGCCGGCTGCTCTGAGCTCCTGGGCGGGGACGGCAAATCCGCTGTGAGACTCCTTCGGGATGCTTGGGCGAGGGCAGAGGTCCAGGGGCTGTGGAGGCGTCCTCGGCGCCCAGAGACCCCGCACTCCTCCCCTGGGCCCCTCACCAGCGCCAGCGAGTGGGTGGACTCCCGCCGGCGCCTCGCAGGGGAAGCCTACGCTGCCCGTCTCTCAGGCCCCTCCTGCCACGTCTCTGCGTCTCTGCGTTGTCTCCCCGTGGCGGGGGGAGCCCAAGGCGGCACAGCACTGACCGTCCTCACCGTCTTTCTTCATTTTCATTTGTATTCGAAGGGCAGAGATGCTGCACCGGCTGCTTCACCCCCAGATGTCTGCAGCAGCTGAGCCGGGAGCCAGGCGCTCCGGCCCAGTCTCCCGTGGGCGGCAGGGGCCCAGCCACTTGAGCCGGCGCCTGCAGCTCGCAGGTGTGCGCGAGCAGGAAGCTGGACTGGGACCGTGGACGGCTGGACCAGACGTGCTTGTCTTCCTCTAAGAGAAGAATTTCCGACGTGGGACAGACAGGGGTGTGAGCGAGCCCAAGAAGCGAGCCAGGTGGGCCGACGGACGGGCCGATGGATGGGCTGACAGATGGGCCGACGGACGGGCCGACAGGCGTTAGAGAGCCCTGAGCACAGGCTGGACTTGTAATCGTGTGGGCGCACGGCTTCGGCCCCCCTCCCCTAATGGGGCTGTTGCTGGGCGAGGGTCTTCTGGGCCTGGGTGTGTGTGAGATCCTCCGGGGGCTTCACCCAAGCGGCACACTGGACCCAACAGCCCCTGGGTACAGGACTGGGAGGATCCTCCCAGAATGCCCCGGGGCTGGACTCGGACTCACCCAGGGAGGCTATCAGGCCAGGGCAAGACTTCGGATGCCAAGGCCAGCTTCTAGGCCTCGTCCCCCGCTCAGCGTCAGCCCGGCTCACGCACACAGGCTAACACCACCCTGCCACCTAACACAGCCGGGTGCAGACTCAGGCCCCTGTGCCGGGTGCACCAAACAGCCACCCCAACACCATTGTTCGGGAGTGAATTCCTGCACCAGGTCCCCGCTAGGCCACACTGAAAATCAAAGCGGAGTCCCCGGAACAACATTGGCCTTGCAGGTAGGACACTCGCGCCCGGATCCGAGGGCTGAAGTCGTACCCGGCCCTGCTCCTGGCTCCTGGCTCTGGCCTGGCCCCGCCGCAGCTATTGCAGGCATTTGGGGAATGAACTCTGCCTCTCCAAGGAAAACTAAGTAAGTGGAATCACTCATACTAAAGTCCAGCGTTCACCTGAAACTTATGGGGGCTTTGGAGAAACAGGAGAGAGAGAGGAGGGAGAGGGGAGAGGGAGAGGGAGAGGGAGAGGGAGGGAGGGAGAGAGAGAGGAAGAGAGAGAGAGGGGAGAGAGAGGGAGAGAGAGGGGAGAGGGAGAGAGAGAGAGGAGAGAGAGGGAGGGAGGGAGGGAGGGAGAAAGAGAGAGGAGGGAGGGAGGGAGGGAGAGAGAGAGAGGGAGGGAGAGAGAGGGAGGGAGGGAGGGAGAGAGAGGAACAAGCGAGCAGCCGGAGCTCCCAGGCGGGGAAGTCCCCCTCTTTAATCCTTGCAAAAGGAAGCGGATGTCCTCCAAGCCGCTGCCTGTCTGTCCCTGTCTCCCGTCCCCAACCTGAATGACCTCTCGGCGCCCGCCTGCTGTGCTCTCTCCAGGCCTCCCTCAGCTCCCCGGGACCTGCAGTTGTTGGGGTGAGCGCACCCAACTCCGGAACAGGAAGGAAACCAGCACCAGACCTTGAACCAGACTTGGTGTGAACCTGTGCTCTGGCCAGGGAGAGGGACACCGGCCCCGCCCCGCCCCGGCTCGCCCCACCCCAAACCGGCTCCGCCCCCGGCCCCACGCAGCCCCACCCCCTGGCCAGCACTGCCCAGGGCTTCAGGACCTCGGGAAGCCAGTCCTCTGGCCTTTGTCCATCTGTGTCCAGATCATTGCGCTCAGCTCAATGTCCTCCTGCTCCATCCGCGTCACGGCAGGCGTCAGAATCTCCTGCCTGCGGCCAGCCCTGAGGCGTGGTGGGTAGAGCTGCCGCCTGCAGTGCAGGCATCCCACAATGGGCGCTGGTTCGAGTCCCGGCTGCTCCACTTCCCATCCAGCTCTCTGCTGTGGCCTGGGAAAGCAGTAGAAGATGGCTCAAGTCCTTGGGCCCCTGCACCCACGTGGAGACCTGGGAGAAGCTCCTGGCTCCTGGCTTTGGATCGGCCCAGCTCCAGCCGTTGAGG